>NC_138746.1:6067849-6207849 GCF_965113295.1 Leuciscus leuciscus
ACACTATTTGAGGTTACAGCCATTTGGTAAACATTTTAAACAGGCAAGTAACAACTACAACAACAAAGAGATCTATTACATTTGCAAATGACCGTTTTGTGTTGTGGGTTATGGTAAAAGCACATTTCTTAGCGAATAATTTGAAATATTAGCAAGTAACATGTAAATGGGATTGCAGATGTTCACCAATAGTTTGATTGCAGTCAATAATCAGAATAAGGAATTGATATGACATGCATAAATCTTTTCAATCCTGTTTAGATGCATTATTTAATCATCCACTAGGAGTTGTGTTTTTATGCTTTAAAATAGGAAGCCTTGCAGTTCATCCAGCATATACAGACCAGTTTGTTGGTCTCCCTCATTTTATAGAAGCAACCCTTCTGGAGAGCTCGGGAAACAAAGTTTATGCTTATAGCTTTATATGACATAGACATAATGCGTTTTATTGGCGCTCAGAAACACGGACTTCTGTTCCCCCATGCTTTCAAAACCAATCATGAGCGCTAAACCTCGTCCATGCAGCACATGCACACCTGTGTCAGAGTGGAAAAAACACGATTAAACCGTATACATGCGATTAAACTCCACATATTAGACTGTGATTACTGTAATTATGAGCCTAATCACATTAACATAATCACAGTTTTCAGTGTACATGAGCTCAAACTTAATCTCATTAGATGTAAACGCAGCCAGCAAGTATGTAAATTAATGTGTGAATGTGCTGCATTTAGGTGTTCGATTGTGTGTGTGTGTGTGTGTGTGTGTGTGTGTGTGTGTGTGTGTGTGTGTGTGTGTGTGTGTGTGTGTGTGTGTGTGTGTGTGTGTGTGTGTGTGTGTGTGTGTGTGTGTCTGAACTAAACAGGCATACTGTCAACTTTCAATGCAGTAAAAGCAGCAGGAGACTGCAAGACAAACACACAAACACACCTTTCTCACCTGCAGCCTCGAAACAAAGTCTGAAACAGTGGCATCACTAGCTGAGCATGACTACATGTGTGTGTTAGCGTCTTCTTGTTTTGTTTGGTGAATAATGTGTTTGTGTATGTGTGTGTGTATTTGGCGACCTGTAGAGACGGTAATTACTGCGACAGGATGGGGCTCTAGCGAGACGCTGTGCTGCAGTTCATCCTGTCACTATCGCTCAAGCACGTCTTCTCCTCCAGCCACAACTGTGTGAGGTCTCTCCTTTCCTATCTCCGCACTCTTTTTGTTCTTACAGCTTTTCTTTTTTTTATTTCTCTTTCTCTAACTGCAGAACTAAATGAATTAGTCTCCTGTGAGAGAGTGGAGCAGGCTAGCGTGAAACCAAGCTGAAATCCACCGCTGATCTGCTAAGTGTGAGTGGCATCACTTCACAGCGATCCATCCTTGAAAAATTCCAAGAAAATATGACTTTACAGCCACTTTGAACTTTGAATTTGTGAAAAGAAGTTGAGAAATAAGAGGGAATGGTAATCTTAGCCAAAGTAGATTTTGATTAAAATTATCAAGACCAAAATATTTTCTTCATAATAACATGACTGACTAATCATGACCACAAAGGTATAGAAAGTAAATAGGATAGATTTTGATTTCATTTTGATTTTAAAACCTTTCTAGTATGATTGCCTGCTACACTTCTGTATTATATTTTCTATTCTTTGGTACAAATTGGGGGATGTTGACGTCTTATTTTAGCTTTTTTTATTACTTTTTATATATATATATATATATATATATATATATATACATACACCACCATTCAAAAGTTTGAAAACTGTTTTTTTAAATGAAATATTTCACACCATTTCTGTTTTTACTGTATCAAATAAATGCAGCCTTGGTAAGATTTTTGTTCTCCCCACTGAACTGCATCATGACCAAGGAGAATCATTCACATTGCCTTCATCAGTGAGATTCCAATTATCGATCTTACAGTTCAATAAAAAAAAATAAAAAAATCCTATATGAAATTTTTACTTTTTTAATAAAAGTGGTTACAATTAAAAAACAGCACACTCAGAAACCTAATGGTTCATGTGTAAAAAATAAAATAAATAAAATAAAAACCTGACTTAAAGGATGCATGCGAGTCTGAATTGCAACAGATCAAACATGCTCAACAAAGAGAGAGAAATGTGAGATTTGTGGGGTCAGAGAACATTGAGTTTTGAGTATTAAATGGTTTGTGCAGACTATTATGTTCAACATGTATCAGTGCTGTGCGCTGACTTTGACTTTATGTGCAGCAAAACTTCGAGGCAGGTGAGACAAGCTCACTGCGCCGACAAAATGTCTAAATCAATAACCTGTCAGAGGAGAGGAGAGCTGGAGAAGGACTGATATTCTCTCTCTTGCTCCCTCTGCCTCTATCTTTTCCTTTCTGCCTCATCCCTCTCTCCGCAGAGGGTTTGTTGTAGGCTTCCTCTATTATTGCATTGCAAAACAAACTGTCAGAATTCCCAGAGAGAAAGAGGGAGACGGAGAGAGAAAGAGAGGGCAGCTGTTGTGTTGCGGAGAGGTCCACTACTACAATAAACCCATCAGATGGGGAAACTTGCAGCTTTTCTGACAGCATGTATGTGAAACAATACAAAAGATGAAGAATAAAACATCTTTGCTTCCAGCATCACATGCTCTGTTGTTTATCAGAAGTACATGTTCTGTAGGGGAATGCAGTGTCGTCTGCTATTGGTGAGTCAAACAGATGATCCCGCCCCAAATCTCACACAATTGATTAAGACAGATCAATAATTTGAAAGCGAACAAATATGCCAATAAAATTGACGTAGACCAATAACCATTCACCAGTTGTGTCGTTAATGTCTGGTCTACTGATAATATATTTAGACTTCAAAATAAAAACTAATATTATTATTTTTTGTTGCTGTTATTATAAAAATATTCATAATGCATATTGTTTTATTGTTGCATTATAATGAGTCTGCAGTTTTTTCTCCTCAAAAATCAGAAATAAAACAATTAAAAACCACTGTGCATATTGGTTATTTGACACGTAAACATAAAACTAATAATAATCAACAATTATACAGGTCAAACTAATATTAAGCACGCTCTATTCTCATTACTGTAATGCAAAAAAAACTTCCACTGATATATTACTTACTGTAAACTGTTAAGTAATAAACATCATGGTATTATTTGTTTAACAGACTTTCATTTATTCTGATTTAAATAAATATTACAGTAATGAGAATTTAATGAGAATCACCAATGAGAATAATGTAAATTACAAAAAGTGCTAAAATATCATGAATATAATGTTATATGGGAAAAAACATATTAATTTCATAAAATATTCAGTATATAACCTACTTTATTTAAATGTGACCTGAATGTGCTTTGTCTATTATTATTATTTTCTTTATTAGAGGATTATAAACAGTGGAATTTGAGTAAAAGATCACAAAAAAAAAATTAGTTTACTGTTGTTTGTGTACACACACACAGACAAACATTCCCAAGGCTGCATTCTGTACATAAATACCAACAACAAGGATTTGTCACGCTGTAAAGCTAACACTGAATGGGGTATTATGACCGGCCTCCGTCAGATTATTTATGAGAGGGGCTGTAATTGAACACTGCAAATCCTACAGCTTTGAGTTATGGATGAACAGGAGAGGGCGTTCGCAAGTGTACTCCATATGCTCTTCTCTCTCTCCCACGCTCTTCACAAACTTTACAGATTCATACCTGCTTATTTACACAGTACAACAAAATACACACAAATGTGACACAAAATCTGATATGTAACACCTCAGAGGAGGGGATTAATTGGCATTATACAGTACTGAATCATTTTAATCATTCAGGGTAAATAAAAAAGTAAAATAGGGGAACGCATGTTTTGCTTGGCATAGGCTATAACAATTGATCCGCATGTGTTGAATTTACCAAGAGGCCCGGAGTGATGGGTTCATTCTGAATGAGCCAAAGGCCTTTATTTAGATAACACACTTTGTAAGAACTTTGAGAATAGAAAGGCACAATTCAAAAAATATAATATTCACAAAATATTGAAGAGCTGGTTCTCCAAAAAACTTTTTCTAAATGTCACAAACTGTATGTAATGCCTGTTTAAATGCATTGCCTTGAGTCATTGAGAATGGAATTTGCTTAATATTAGTTTTGCGAATTGGATTAACTGATTAATTGGAGGGGAAAATCTTGTTTAATAGAACAATTAATTCATGAATCAGGGCGAACTAGGGTGGATATTAAGATTTTTACTAAAACTTTGGTTTATTTCTCACACAAAACTGTTCAGAAGACTTGTAACAGTGCTCAAGTCATATGGATCATTTTTATGATACAACCCTTGTCTTTATTTACAATTATATTGAAAAAGTGCTCAAAATATTCTTCATAAATTCATTTTTATGTTACACATACACTGGTCTGGTACACACTGGTCTGGTTGTGTGTTATGTACACACAACATAAGCACGAGTAAATAATGACAGATTTATCATTGTTGGGTGAACTGAACCCAGCTCTGAAGTCTGTTACATCATAAAGCACACGAGCAACCATTAGCTCACCCTCTCTGACCGAACAAACAGCTTGTTCTTAAGAGCATCACGTCACAGTCACATCTGTGCTCAATTAAAATCTCAATCACTCATAATGGCAAAAGGTGTTCAGCTCCAAAACTGAATTTGGAAATGATCAGTGAGGTCAAAAATATCAAGAAGGATGTAATCTAAGGATTTAGCTTAAATCAGTTATTTATATCTTTTGCTGTAGTGTGTCAGTAGGAAATATCAGTTTACATTTCCAAACATTCTTTTTGCCATTAATTGTAATAATCCAGTGAGATTTGTGAATGCACAAGGAGTCTGACAACAGCCAGGATGATCTGATCTCACCATCATCAAGTCCGTCTGTGATTACATGAAAAAACTGAGACAAACTAAATCCAGAAGAACTGCGGGAACGTCTCCAAGATGCTTGAAGAAACCTTCCTGAAAAACGATGCGCAAAAGCTGTTTTAAACGCAAAGGGTCGTTACACCATATATTGATTTGAATTAGTTAATAGAAGTTAAATCATAAATAAATTCAATTTATGATTTTATTTTTGAAAGCATTCTCACTTTACAGCATTTTAACACGAGTGCCAGTGCTTTTCACAGTACTGTAGCTTTGCAGGAAGGTTTCTTCAAGCATCTCGGAGACGTTCCCGCAGTTCTTCTGGATTTAGTTTGTCTCAGTTTTTTCTGTTTCTTCATGTAATCACAGACGGACTCGATGATGGTGAGATCAGATCATCCTGGCTGTTGTCAGATTCCTTGTGCATACACAAATCTCACTGGATTATTACAATTAAGGGCAAAAAGAATGTTTGGAAATGTAAACTGATATTTCCTACTGACACACTACAGCAAAATATATAAATAACTGACTTAAAACCTTTTTTTTGTGTGTGTGTGGGGGGGGGGGGGGGGGTATATTAACATGCCTAAGACTTTTGCACAGTACTGTACATATACTGTGAACATTTATCGGCCTGGCCAAAATATCAGTTTATCCCTACCTCGCAATATGCAGTATGCTATTCAATTCTGAATACAGAATATGCAAATTGCTTGATGGGAGGGTCCTGTCCAAAATTCACTCTCCTCTCCTTCTGCACCCCTCATCTTCTTTATTCTGTCCCTGTGACCTCTCTACGTTCTGCCTGACTGACCCTCCTGATTTAATGACCTCGCACAGACGGGACACTCAGATAGAATGGGTGAGAAAGAGAAGCAAGAAAGCGAATGGGAGCCAAAAGCTAAAACCAGCGGAGTGGGATTCATTGCTGCTTACAGATCAGAATTCTCCAATTTTATCCCCTCAGATTCATCTTTTATTTTCTTCACCTGTTCGTCACTGTATCTGCAATTCATTCCCCTCTCCTTCTCTGTTACAGCCATTCATTTCGGCCTGATGTCACTCAAAATACCTGTCCCAACGCAGGCCTTCATTTCAAATGATCATCCCTCTCTCCCTCTCTCTTTCTTTGTACTCGTTTTCAGAGTGGATTTGAAAGGAGTGACAGACATGCCGAGTGAGAAAGCGCGGCAGAGGAGCCAGAAGATTCTATATCAAACAGAAACACTTGTGCACGCACACAAACATACCTCCGCCAAGCATTCATCATTTTTTGTTATTCTAACAAAGCTAATGCAACCAAGGTACTGATGATGTCACTCTGATGTATAAACTGACATTCTCTCCTCACAAACTCATCAAGAATTCAGACCAGCCATTATACCTTCATAACACTTCAATCCAAATCATTTTAGGCTAAATTCTCCATTGCTTTGTAGCCATAAAATATAAAAAGGTAAATGGCTCGGTTTCAAAAGCTGAGCTGTCTTGCTGTCTACTCCCTACATAGGCAGCTGCCCGACAGCATATGAACTGGAATAGACCATTTGAAGCAACAGTCATACAAATAGCATTACTCACATGCTTAAAGTTTATTTCATTTTCAAAAATTGAGTTTGCACGTTGCCAAGCCAATGACACAATATTTTATTAACCATAAAAAAATATATAGGCCTAGCACGTACAAATATTAGGTAAAATATTCAATTTTTCATTTAATAAAAATTTTCACACACACAGAGAGATATATATGAAAGGTATGATATATGAAAGGTGTTCCAATGTTCTCAAACTGATCAACAGTTGAGAGGCAAGTCCTAAAACTGAAGAACTGGAGAACTAATCAATAATCAATAAGTCCTTGTAAGTCAACTGAGTTCATCCAAACCAAAAGGTGAACAATCTAAAATGTAATGAGATACAAAAAAAGACAACTATAGGCACTTCATAATATCAGACCCTCATTGGGGGGGGGGGGGGGGGAGCAAATTGAAACAAGCCATTTGGATTGGATCACTCTATAGCGCTTATGCATGCACAGGTGATCAGATCAGCTGTTCAGCTGGAAGTCTATATGCATGCTGATAATACAGCCTATGTAACATTACAAATTCCCTCCTGCCACCACACAACATTATAAACTCTTAATGTCACTAATGCTATGCCAGCCAATCCTCTTTCATCAGTGTCACCATCAATCATAATAATTCTGCGCATTAAATGCGCTTATCAGTTGACTTGTCTTGACAAGCTGTTTAATTTGGTTCTTCAATAAGTTTCCGGGGGTGAGACCCCTCACGAGCTTCTCGTGCGCTCATGGCAACCCGCTAGTTCACACTCATGTGCTCGCATGACATATGAATAAATAACGACACGCGCAGCAGGCGCGTGCACCGCTACCCGATACGCGCAACACTTACGCAAAAAACTAATAAACATTCAAAGGTTTAAAAAAAACAAAAAACTTAAAAGATAATAAAACACTGAAATATTATAGAACACAAGCATACAACATATAGAAATTGAATGGCCAACTGAAAGCATTGGTTGCCTCATTGTTGTCTAATTTTCTAACATAGGTGATACTGAAGTAAAAGTAGCGGTTGAAGCCTACAGACTTGTCATCAGTTTTCCAGAGTAAGTCAGAGAGTCAGCGCTCTTACCTGCTTCCTCCTGATCAGTCCGGCCCGTGCGCTCTCGACAACCGACCGACCGACCGACCGACCGCTGATCCTGATGCTGAGAGAGTGCTGATGCTCCGCGCGCTCACCCTTCCTGCGCTCGCTCGCTCTCTCTCTCTCTCTCTCTCTCTCTCTTTCCCTCTCTCTCTCGCATCATCATGTTGCGGTTTCAAGTTTAAAACAAGTTGAATGCTGCATGACTGAGCAGCATCGTCGAGTGTCATTTGTCATCTATAAATGAAGTTTGCAAGAAATGTCATTTTGCATATCCTGCATTTCAACAGTAAAATAATCATCCATCTATTATCATATAAATTACATCAATCCAAGTGTTTTTGTTTTATTTCTTGATTAAAAAAATTGAATATATAATATAATGATAAAAAAGGGTATATAATATTATAGGATATTATATAACAATATAATATAAGTGTATTATAATAATAATACAGTTATCTCAATATATAATATATATTATATAATAATAATAATAATAATAAGGTCATATAATTGATTAAATGTAATAATATAATAAAATCCAATGCTGCTTTGTAAAAAAAAAAAGTTTGTGTACATCTTGATATTATATTATATTATATTATATTATATTATATTATATTATATTATATTATATTATATTATATTATAACCAGGATGAGAATTATTCAATGACTTTCCAGAGTGGACGACTGATAAGTTAAAGAAATTACCGCCAGTAGCTAACTGTGAATTGTATCAAAGACGATTCACCAAAACACTATTTATTGTGATACATGTAAATTCATGTATTTGTGATGTGCAAAATTATAATGAAGTAATAATCAATGATAGTACTATGTTTTATATGCAGTCCAATGCTGATAATGGAAAGCGCAGAGTGGCGAAACTCCTCCAAACCCCTCAATATTTCTGATATTTCACACTCTGCTTGTAACGGCAAATGGGCACCCTTCTGTCATTATATTATATTATATTATATTATATTATATTATATTATAGATGTAGGCTATATTATATATTAAAGTAATTCACAGGTTTTTATATAAAAATTATAAAAAAAAATTAAAAATATATATAAACATAATACAATATATCAAAGTTGCAATAAAGTAAGGTCTAAATAGTATTCAGGTACAGAAATATAATAATTAGGCCTAAATGTAAAATAACCCTATAGTGCTCACTGTATTAAATATTCTTTTGTAAGCTATATTTTGTTGTTTCATCAACATTTATGACATAGACAAGGGCAGGTATTTATAGGCTGCTGTCACTTTAAGACCTAAGGCACCAATATAATGATATCCGTTCAATTAAGACAAAACCTACTGTGTTTACGAGAATCCCTGCAGAGACAGATATTTTCACATACTTGTTTTGTGTGTTTGTGTCCGTTCAAGCGCAAAGAGATTGGAAAGGAAACAATTCGTTGTTTGCAGGGTGTCTGAAAAGAGCCTTTCTGTAGTAGCAAATTGATTCTTCTTTCTCATCTCCTTGCATTGGAATGGTTTAAAATCGATTGAATGTGTAAATTAATGGGACTTTCGGATGCCTGCTTTCTATTTCTATGCTGCCATCATGTGGACTTCATCACATTACTAGGAAGTTTTATCATTTAACAGTTACTCACCCTTCAGCAGGCTTCTGAGAATTTAGCATAAAAGTGGATGATTTGTACTACCAAGCAATGAAAAAGTCACCACAAAAAGCAGTCTGCAATGTGTGAGGGCACAAATCTAAATTAAAACGATTTTGCATATTTGTTCGTATTGTTCTTAAACTAGCTTTTGTTCTTCATCTTCTGGCAGCCGTCAATTAAAAATGGCGCCTTTTTGTTTGCTTCATTGAAACCAAACCTTCTCAACCTATTGGTTCTCATGTGTCATGTGACCGTTCGCGACGCTGCAGGTTCAAGAATAGTACAAAAACTACAAATCCTCATAAAATTATTTAATTTGGGTTTATTCTTACGCAGTTTGGTTACAGACTACATTTAATAGCCTATAGCATATAGTAGACCTATATTTTATTATATTTTACTGTGTTTTTAAATATATTAACATATTATATTGCATCCGCTGATCAATGATTTGTAACACCAATCTAAAGGCTAAAAAATCAAACCTCAGAAGAGTGATTTATGAAGTGAAGAGTAACCACCAGAGATACCAGAGATGGTATAATTAAAGCGGCTTTGGTACCACACTGAACAAGACGGGTTGCCTCAGATATGTTAAATGACTAAACTGCCTCGGTGTTTTAGTGTGTTTGCTTGACACTCTACTTCCCTCTGCTGGACATGCTTTTAAATTAATGGAAAGAAGGAGGAAATTATGGCCTAGTACTTGTACGAGCAAAAAAAAAAAAAAGACTAGCAAGTAGCCTAGGCTATGTGATGTAATTTTAGATCAAATATTTGTATTCCAAATGGAGAAACATCAGACGGCATTAAAATGTTTATTTGACATGAGTTCAATATACTGAATGCTTGCTGCTTACAGAACTAGCCTATTATTTTCCTCTGGCATACATATAATAATTATTATAATTTCCTATGTAGCCTACCACTGCTATACAATTTAGCTATTATAGAATGTTGGCCAGAACGTCAGGCTGATTCAGCTATGTTATTATTAAATACATAATAAATATATGACATTTAACACAGTTTAATTTTACAGTGCATGAAAGTTTAAAGTTTTTATGTTTGGATCAAGAATTGAACCTATGTTCTTGTTTAAATGAACAATACAACATTTGAGTTATAAACTGTTTTGATGAAATGGTTGTTTGTAGTGTACTGTACATTGCTGTGTAAAGAACACAAGAGGGCAGCAGCAGTTCATCGTGAGAATGCAGATCTTCAGCCCTGTGATCATTTGGAGCAGAAGAGAGAGAACTGTGATACAATTAAAATATGCAGTATCACTTAGCACTCTGGAATACTTGATTCAGATCGGCCAATAGCAGCACTGAGGGGTAAAATATGGGAACTGTAAACGATGATGCAAAAAATAGCATGTGCAGGATGACGATGCATCAGCCAATATGTGTTATTAAAGGAAATAAATAGAAACATTTGCTTATTTAGTTGTTATAGCACAAAATGTAAAAATATGAATTGCCCATATTTTGGCAATTATTAGCATATATTGGCGGTTATAGTGAAAACAATTTCACAAAATGACTCATCTTGCCCCTTGTTACCCTATACAAAATAATCGGAATGCTAGACGAACATTGCACTAGTACTGCAGTAGGCCTAATAGTCTAATTACTAAAGTTCTCTGAAAGCCTTTTTCTCTATATTCGATAACTCAGGCGAGATGGCGACAGTTGCGATTGTAGCGCGCTGATCAGTGCCAAAAATAACCCAACCCAAAATAATATATATATACAGCGATAATTAGCCTACCATGGATGTATGGAGAACCAAGCCTGCAAACATTTTAAATAATAAATAATAATAAAGAAATAAATGACCTGAAGGACGGCAAAAAATTGACCAATTAGAATCAAGTAGACTACCTGGCACCGTTACCAGGCTGATTTCTCAGAAACTAACCCTACTGAAAAGACTAGCAATCTGACCGGCTAAAAAGTGACCAAAAACCCCTATACAAAACCAGCCAACAGACCGGCTTGACCTGGGTGGGAGACCAGAAAAGGTTTGTTTTATTCCCCCAGCAAGACGGTCTGAGGTATAAACCCAAAAAAAAAGTGCAGACGAAATGCAAGACCACTTCCTCTATAATTGCGTGAAGTCAAGACCTCAGCTTTGTAAAGCCGCCATGAGACGTTCTGCATTCTTCTCCTTTTAATGTGCTGCGTCCAGCTGTTTTTAAACGCAAAAAGAACGCACAAATCCTGTGCGTGTGTGAACGGCCCCTAAAATTAAAGGCTTAGGACCACGCCTGTCCTAGAAGGAGGAGTGGGTGAAAGCGTACGAGTAGAACTATTTCACGGTCGCACTTTACAGCTGTAGAGAAGCACAGGGGAAAAGTTTAGAAAATGTCCGGCGTGGCATCAACACTCGCCAAGAAGAGAGCCCTGGCGGCTGGCTTTGGGACGAACACCAATGCCGTGAAGTACCTGAACCAGAACTTTGAGAGTTTGAGAAGTGAATGCCTGAGCCGCGGGGAGCTGTTCATTGATACAACATTCCCAGCCGCTCCCGAAACTCTGGGCTTCAACGAACTCGGTCCACGGTCGTCAAAAACCAGAGGTGTTGTGTGGAAAAGACCTGGGGTGAGTTCCTGTCAAATCAACATGTAGTTTTACCATAGTAATTCATCATATACCACGGTAAAATTATCTATCTATCTATCTATCTATCTATCTATCTATCTATCTATCTATCTATCTATCTGTCTATCTATCTATCTATCTATCTATCTATCTATCTATATTGGCATTGTGGCATGAAGCATAAACGCTTGGTAATGTACTTTTCTTAAAAAGCAATGTCTGCCAACACATGACTCATCTCATGAGTATTTGAATAGAAAATTCTAACATTTTAAGTAGCCTACTAGGTGTTTTTTTTTTTTTTTTTTGGGGGGGGGGGGGAAACTTCATGTAAATGCTTTTTCACTATTCCTGCAGGAACTCACCTCCAGCCCTGAGTTTATTATTGGAGGAGCTACAAGAACAGATATTTGCCAAGGAGGTTTAGGTAAGGTAACACCACTGCTATGTATGTCCAATATAACAGTCCAAAATTTGTTCATTATGAGGAACGGAGCTTATGAAGCTATCCTGGAATTGTCTTATTCCTATTACATTTTTAGGAACTCCCCTCTAAGCATGTTGAAACGTTTAAAGAAGCACACCCACTGTCTTTGAGTATTCTGTTCCCCTTTAATATTGCACTGCTGTCTAATAAGTGAGACCCCTGTCTGATAAGACCCAGTAAAGTTACTCAGACATCAGAAAAGTCTTGTGCACTTTTTGGATGAAATCCCAGCCATTGCTATTTTTAGCTCCTCTGTTTGTTTGTGTTTTACTTGCAATTAGTCCGTTGAGCCTTATGGAGAAATCTTCTGTCTGTGTTCAGAAAGCGGGGTGTGATATGCACCATTGCATAACACGGGGAACGAGTCCTGTAAAATCTGCCTCACAAGGCTCCCTATTATATTACATCTGAATCTGCGTATGTGCTAGTAGTTGGTGCACCACATTTTTTATTTATCTTTTTAAACATCTTTTAAAACATATGCATGATTATGATGAAGTGTGGATGAATGCTTTTTTAATATTTTTATAGACATGTTTTGTAGATTTGACTTTAATTACTTTTTTTGTGTGTATTTGGCTGCATATCAGTTTCTTTACAAAATAAATTATGTATGAATTCAAGTTTTATTAATTGTATTATTTATTTTATTTTTATTTAGTGTATTTGTTAGTTCAGTCTATTTAAGTCATCTCATATTTATTATATCCATAGGTTTGATTGAAGAGTCATGCAATACTTGTAGCCTCGCTAAACACTCGAGAGAGTCATAAATTATTGCATGAAATGAATGCATAGCACTGGTTTCATTCTTTTAGAATGGGAAATAGTGCTAAAATAGTTTCGACACTGGTTGAGAAAACCCCCCATTAAGACTAATAGTTTAACCGTTACTACAGTAACACTTTCAGTGTTGTTGTACATGATAGTATCACTAGGAACATAAATAATGTCATAGCTGTTTGAAAGATGATTCATACCTAGGAAACCGTTTTTTCAGTCCTGTTAGTTAAAGGCAGTTAGAAGCCTAATCAGCTGACACGTTGGGGAAGAATCTGAAAGGCTATTCATGTCAGAGTCAGCTAGCTTAACTGAGTCGTCTTTGTGAAGATTGCGGAATGCAAAAGATATTTGGGCAGGACAAACTGTGTAGGCCTACAACAAACTGCTGGAGGATAGAATCTCAGCGCTTGCAGTTGAGCATGTGGGAAGTAAAGTCTTAAAGGGATAGTACACCACAAACAGGAAAACTCTGTCATCATTTACTCACCCTCGTGCCATTCAAAACCCTGTGGTTTTCTTTCATCAGTGCAGCATAAAAGGAGAAACTTTAATTAATGAAGAATTTGGACTTGAAGTCTTGATGTTTTGAACTGCTTTTACTCATGACTTTGCTTCATTTACGTCTCTGCTTTGGTAAAATGTAAATTTTCCTTATGAGTGTTAAAGGGAAAGTTCCCCCAAAAATGAAAATTCTGTCATCAACCAATTCTTTATTCAACCTCAAGTTGGTCCAAACCTGTATGAATTTCTTTCTTCTGCTGAACACAAAAGAAGATATTTTGAAGACTATGGGAAACCAAACAGTTGATGACTTCCATTGACTTCCATAGTATAAAAAAAAAAAAAAAAAAATGGAATTCAATGTGGCCCATTAACTGTTTGGTAATACAAGACATTCTTCAAAATATCATAATTCAAATTCATAGAGGTTTGGAACAACTTGAGGGTGAGTAAATTAAAACAGAATTTTCATTTTTGGGTGAACTATCCCTTCAACATTCATAATACCTTTGCAGATGTTAATTTTGGTAAAGTTCGTAAAACCTCCAAAACTACAACTATGTTTTCTTTCTGCAGGTGATTGCTGGCTCTTAGCGGCCATTGCATCACTAACCCTCAATGAAGATGTTTTGGCTCGTGTCGTTCCATCCAACCAGGGATTTGGCCAAGACTATGCAGGAATTTTCCACTTTCAGGTAAACAAAGTAAATTTGAAAGCATGTTAAAGTTTAACTTAAAGAGAAATATGTTGAATACTTTGAAGTTTTAAAGAATCAAGCCTTGCTAGGATGTTGATAAGGTGTTGAGTGGTTGCTATGGTGTTCTGGGAGGTTGCTTGGGTGTTCTAGCTGGTTGCTAGGCAGGTATTAGACAGATAGATGTCTAATAAATGATGACGTCTCTTTAACAGAGATTCAGTTTGGCTCGGTTTTTGGAATGGCGGAATGTTTTTGTCAGGACAGGAAGTCAAACTGACTCATAATAGACGGACAGCATTGATCCCAGAGGAAGCGCATGCTCAGTTCCTCTGTGTTCTCAGCCTTGCTGTATTTTTAAATTCTACTTTTGCCATGCCACTGAGTTTAAGTATTTTTTAAATCATTCCCAGTTTATAACTGCAAGTGATGCCAGAGATGATTCACAGGACTGTGCTTTGGCTCTTGATTCTGTGTAATGAGGTTGTATTTTAATTGTCATCTGCTGTGATTCCTCCATAATTTAAGTACATTTGTTTTGATGGTTGCAGTTGTGGCAGTATGGGGAATGGGTGGATGTGGTGGTGGATGATCGATTGCCCACTAGAGATGGAGAACTGCTGTTTGTTCACTCCGCCACAGGCTCTGAGTTCTGGAGCGCCCTGCTGGAGAAGGCGTATGCAAAGTGAGTCATATAATCTTTTGTTGGGTTTGGGATGTTTCGCTTGTGTCATAACAATCACAATTGCAGTCTAGCTTTTCAGTTTTCTTAGTGTCATATGCTCACCAAGGCATTTATTTGATCAAAATCAAAGTGCTTGATACAGTAAAACATTAATATTGTTTTTCTATTTCAATTTTTTTTATATATATATTTAAAAAAATCTAATTAAATTTTTTTTTTTAAATGTAATGTATTCCTGTGATGCAAAGCTAAATTTACAGCATCATTACCCCAGTCTTCAGTCTCACATGATCCTTCAGAAATCATTCTAATATGCTGATTTGCTGCTCAAGAAACATTTCTTATTATTTCACAATGTTGAAAATGCTTGTACTGCTTCATATTTTTTGTGGAAACCATAATACCGTAATACAAGATTCTTTGATGAATAAAAAAATAATTTTATACTACTAATAAAACTATGTTCTGAATTAATGCACATAATTTTTTTTAACTTTGTGTATAGAATATAGATTTATTTGTTTGTTTGTTTGTATGCAATCTTAAATATGTGGTTACAGTTTTGCAAAGTGTTCTAGTAAGTCATGCACATATAGCACCCAAATTGGGCATTCTCATTAAAATTTGTATCAATACCAACAGAAGGTAAACAATTATTGTAGTCTATATCACTCTTTTTGCACACTTCCCCTCAGAGTGACACTGTGTTCTCTCATTCAGAGTGAATGGGTGTTATGAAGCTCTGTCTGGAGGTTCAACAACTGAAGGTTTTGAGGATTTCACCGGTGGGATTGCAGAAATGTACGAGTTGAAAAGCGCGCCATCCAACATGTTCCAAATCATCAGGAAGGCCCTGGACTCTGGAGCTCTGTTGGGATGCTCCATAGATGTATGAGGTCTTCAGCACACCTAAAGATGTTAAAGGAATAGTTCACCCAAAAATGAAAATCCTGTTAAAAAAAAGATGCAGTGCTTATATTACCAGTTCTTTGTTCCAACAGATCTCCAGTGCAGCAGACTCTGAGGCTGTTACTAATCAGAAGCTTGTGAAAGGACATGCTTACTCTCTTACTGGGGCAATTGAGGTTATTTATTATCTGAGTGTCTTTCTTTTTTAGTTAGACTAAATTCAGTCATTTCCCTGTGCATTGGCTTAGTGAAAGAAGACATACACTAAAAGTAAACTTTTATATGTATAATCTATGTACAATTTTGTCAGGTTAATTATCGAGGTCGAAAGGAGAAGCTGGTCAGAGTTCGTAATCCTTGGGGTCAGGTGGAATGGACGGGGGCCTGGAGTGACAAGTAAGACCCAACAATTTAATACAAGATTTAAAAAAAAACTTAATTTATTAAAATCTATATTATATTGATGCATGAGATTGAAATTGACCATTTATAGCATTACACAGTAGAATATTCACAATATTGCTTAACCTTATTACATCTTTATATCTATGCACCCTGTATTTTAGCTCTTCTGAGTGGAGCGCTGTCGATCCATCTGAACGTGAGATTGTGAAGGCAGAAGATGGAGAGTTCTGGTAAAATCAAATTCAGTTATAAACCATATAACCACATCACCAAAGCTTTTCTTGAAACAGTTCTTCACTTCCTGTTTGCATTTGTGCAGGATGTCATTCTCAGATTTTGTGAGACACTATACCCGCTTAGAGGTCTGCACTCTGACACCAGACACGCTGTCCTCGGACTCTGTCAAACACTGGAGTGCATGTAAATTCGATGGCACCTGGAGAAGAGGCTCTACTGCTGGTGGATGCAGGAACCATCCATGTAAGCATGTTTATATTTCTTTGATCTTAAAGAGGAAGTGTAATTTCCTGACCGCTACTTGCACTAAATGGAATTGCAATCTGTTTTAGTGGGCTTGACATAACAACATTGGCTCTACCAATGCCGTGAGTTCGGGGAGGGACTATCTGTCAGTGGCAGATTAGAGAATGTCTAGAAGCACAGTTTGTACTGTATGTCTGTAATCAGTTCCTTTAATTGTCATCTTAATTATTTGTCTTCCAAAGACACCTTCTGGATGAATCCTCAGTTTAAGATCAAACTAGAGGAGGAAGATGATGATCCTGATGATAATGAAGTAGGCTGCAGTCTGGTGATTGGCTTGATTCAGAAGAACCGGCGCAAAATGAGGAAGTCTGGAGAGGACATGCACACCATTGGCTATGCCATCTATGAGGTGGGGTTGCTAAGATACAAATGGTTTATGTGTTTGTTATTGTAATGTTTATGACAACCTGTGAAGGGCGCTATTAATACACCTATTCTTTTTGCTTTCTTTCTAGGTGCCTTCACAGGTGAGCACAATGGAAAAACTTCAAAAGGATGAAAATGTGGAGCATTAACATAAATAAGTAGAAACAGTAAACATATGTCAAATACACTTTTTAGTCAATAATAACCACTGAGCAACCACTCAAAACTCCCAAGCAACCACATAGCAATGCCTTAGCAACCACCTACAACACCCTAGTAATATAGCATTGACTTTTGCACAGGCAAAACCTACACACATTTTCTTCAGAAAATGCAAACATCTAGATTAATCTTCCTCTGGTTCTTGATCGCCTCATTGCAGTTCCATGGGCAAAAGGAAGTTCATCTGGATAAGAATTATTTCCTGAGCCACGCTCAGAAAGCTCGATCTGAGACGTTTATTAACCTGAGAGAGGTCAGCACCCGCTTTAAACTTCCTCCTGGAGAATATCTCATCGTCCCTTCCACATTCGAACCGCACAAGAACGCAGACTTCTGTGTGCGTGTGTTCTCCGAGAAACAGTCTGAGATGCAGTAAGGACTGTCTTGTTTTATTGAATCAAAAATGATTGATAAGCTCTTAATAAGATCATGTTCTTGTAGAGTCTTCAACATGTGATCAAACAAAAACTGTATTACTTTACAAGTGACTTTTTTTTTTTCTCAATAATTCAACAGTCTTAAAGGGATAGTTCACCCAAAAATGAAAATTTCCCTTATTAATTACTCACACTCATGTCGTTCCAAAAACGTACTTCAGAACACAAATAAAGATCTTTTTGATGAAATCTGAACGATTTCTGTCCCTCCATTGACAGCCTACGCAACTGACACTTTCAAGCACCCGAAATATAGGAAAGACATCATTAAAATAATCCATGTGATGCCAGTAACCTTAATTTTATGAAGCGACACGGGTGCTTTGTTTGCGCAAAAAAAAACTTTGAGAGTGAGTAATTAATGAGAATGGTCTTTTTTGGGTAAATTAACCCTTTAAGCCATTTAAGAAAATGAAACCTATATTGTATTATTTACATTATATGTTTTATTTATATGTATATATATTATTATTATTTTTAGGGATGCACCGAAATGAAAATTCTGGGCCAAAACCGAAATTTTTGAATGCACTTGGCCGAAAACAGACACAGAAAATGACTCAATTTAATGCATCCTTGTGTGTGTGTGTGTATATATATATATATATATATATATATATATATATATATATATATATATAAAGAAAAGAGTCATTTTCGGTTTGATATATATAATTATTCATTTCTTATTTTAAATTAGTTTTTTTTTGTATATTTGTATTATTATGAGATAAATGAGGTGTTTCTCTAACGAAAAACTGAATCCTACGAAGGTTCCACGTCGTCAATCTTCAATGAAGGCCAATTGAAGGATCCTTGGAGGGCAGCGTTCGTTTCACGTCCTTCATTCGGCCTGTTTGGAAGGATGCATTGGATGTATCAATCTTAAGCACACATTCCAATTCACGAAAATAAACTCACTAAGTCAGCACTGAGCTTATTATGAAATATAAGACAAAACTAATGTTTTCGGACATGAAAGCATAGATTTTATCTTTTATTTTTCTGTAAATTAATCACTAACTAAACTGACAATAATGTAAGCTACTGGGAGACCATCTGGAGGCCACTGGTCATCTGCAAACATACTCCAAAATTACATCTGTTTTTGCTTTCCAAACTCAGAGTGGTTTCAGTTTAATATGTTGCAGGCTCATTTAATGATGAGAAATAAAATTGATGATAGGAAATAATATAATAATATTAGGCTTGTTTTTGAAGCTGTGGTTGCTTATTTGTCTCGCGAGAGTTGGCAACACTGACGGAACAGTGAGTAGGCCTACAGCGCACACACAACAGTCGCTTCGAGTTAGAACTTGTGTGTCTTCGGAAGCGGAGCCGCTCTCAATGTTACAAGCAAACATGTGAGAGTGAAACTGATCTCTGAACACGGAAGATCGAGGCAGTATTTTTTGCCTTTTTTCTCTTTCGGACAAAAAACGAAAATGCCATTTCGGTGCATCCCTATTATTTTTATTATATTGTCATTCGATTTTTTGAAGGGGGGAAGTTTATCTACTATCCCTGTTTCTCTTATTTCCTCCAGACAATGTGATGACCCTGTTGAGGCAAACATAGAAGATGTAAGTCCCATTTTCCTTTGTGTCCCATTACATATTTTTCCTCTGTGCGAATTATGGGAGTAACTTCTGTTAAACTGAATAATAAGCTGCTTAAACAAAACAGCAACAACTGGGTACAATGAAATGACATTATTCTACTCACCCTTCGGCCATTGTACGTTAAAAGGAAACTGAAAAGTGTTAAAGAATTAACAAATGACTTTCAACGGACCATGAATTACCACAAAAGCTTGGTTCTTTCCGCAGCAATATTACTGATGTGTTAAATATCACTGTAGTAATATATGTCTGTATTATGTATTATCTTACATGCATTATCTTAATCAAAAATGTTCATCAACTTTAGCATTGAGTGATGTTTCAAAGTGCTTTCTGTCATTTTGACAGATTTGTCTGCTTTAGAAACATTCCAGCACTGCTAATAGGGATTAGAAGTGAAAAGGGGAGACAACCTGGAAGAGACATGAGGATTTTTGGGAGAATCTTAGTGAATTTTTTGTGAATTCCAGTGAATTACCGGTATTCATGGGAAATATCATAAAGTAAAGCAGACCACTGTCAGCGTTGGGTTTCAAACAATGATGGAAATAAAAGAGCTGGATTTTTTTGCAAGCATTATATATTTTAATCAGAATAAACTCAAAATAACACTTAAAGAAATCTAGGAACAAAAACAGGGTCAACAAAACACACCAGGGAAACAACTAGAACTGAACAAAAACAACTGAAAATGAGGACTATGGGTACGTTTACACGACGATGTACTAAAAACGGAAAAGTTTTTCCTTTGTGTTTTTCACGTACAGATGTCAATGTTGTCTAAATGGTCAAATCACAAGAGGGCAAATCAAAAACTATGGCAACCAATGACAGACACAAAAGAAACTTGTTAGGGGTTAACAGTTTAGGACCCAAGGACCAGCTGTTTGAAAGAAGACCCGGAGTCAGAATTATAAAAAATTGAAGAAAAGTTTTACTGAAGATAGTTTGCAGTTTCATCAGCAGAAGTCAGCTTCAAGACTCACACAGGAGTTCGTAGGCCGCCCCGCTTACAGTTACAAAGATCACCGCAGTTATACCATTTCCAAGGTCTAAGCTACATCATTGCTTACAGGTTGAATGATTCTCATTGGCTAAGAAATAGATAAACATAGTAATTTTCCACACATATACAGATAGACTGAAGCTTATCTCCATAGATTATGCCGCTGACACTCGGACCCTGAAGTCAGGCATGTCGTGACCTTCCAGGTCGCAGATTTGGGTTGCTGGGTGCCAGCATGTCTCGAACAACAACTCAGTCAATCTCCAACAATGCCAGTGGTTCCTTAACCTATTGGCTTCAATGACCCCTATGTGTTCTAACATGTTGAAGACCTTTCTCAAACACAAAACAAGTACCTATTTCATTTCTTGAAGCCGGGCTAAATGAGCAAGCACTGTTACTGCATTCGGATATCAAATACTAACATTAAAGAATACATGAAAAGATCACACTGGTAACTTCTATAATAAAGTAAAATCTCCAGAGAAGTCATTCAACTCATTTGATATTTAGAAGGAAAAATATTGATTAATACCTTGATTATAATCACTCATTACATATACTGTACATTTAAGCAGCAGTGGATTCCAATCCACCCCCTTCAGACTGAACTGGCTAACAGGCTAACAACTCAAACCCAGAAATGGACATAACAACCACAAATGTGCAGTGTACATGTTGTGTTTTTTTAATATTGTTACAGTGGAATACAAAGAAAATAATCTGGAGGAAAAGAATACAGCAACTGAAAAGAGCTCTTCCCACAGCTATTCTTGTGATACTATGTCGCATTAAAATACCAAGCGTTGTGATAGTCTTCTGTCTGAAAATAAATGAAGGAAAATTTACAAATTCAGTCAAACTGACGGATGAGGATTATTTTTTGCGCAACCTTATAATATGAAATGATTTGTTTCAGTCTTTTTGAGTGGAAGCTCCCCAAACCGTAAGTGTCTCCCAAAATTCAAAACGCAGTAGGC
The DNA here is from genome assembly GCF_965113295.1 of Leuciscus leuciscus. NCBI lineage: Eukaryota > Metazoa > Chordata > Actinopteri > Cypriniformes > Leuciscidae > Leuciscus > Leuciscus leuciscus. The sequence goes on from NC_138746.1 coordinate 6,089,306, forward strand.
TCTTCAGGAAAAATGTGGATAATAATGGCATTTATTACTGTGAATATCATCAATAACCCTCTTTTCTGTCTCCTCAGGACACAGTGTCTGAAGATGAGGTTGATGCTGGCTTTAGGGGACTGTTTACTAAACTTGCTGGAGAGGTGAGTTATTTTAGACCCCGCATAAAGGCCTGTTCACACCAAGAACAATAACTATAACAATAACTATTAACAGCATCCTGTAAACAATCCACTGGAGGCAAGTTGTAAAGAGAACCCAAGTGCAGTTTATTATAAACAAAACATGAAACAAAAGCATGGCGCAGCATGAAAACTCAAAACAAGACATGAACAAGCCCATACCGTGGTCTACAGGAAACAATACACAAGACTAATGACTAGACCAGGGACACCTGTGAACAATGAAACAATGAACCAATGACAACATGACACATCAGACATGAGAACACATGGCAGGATCACATGACTTACAAGGGATCACATGACAGACAAGGAAACATGACGTGAACAAACCCAAAAACAAAACCGTGACACATCCACACCATACTCCACACTCCAGATCAGTAGGTGGAGGGAATGCACCATTTATGTTGGTCTGCCAATCCGCCATTAAACACCAGAAGAAGAAGAAGAAGACACATCCACACCAGCGCACGCCGCAGTTTTGTCGTCTGCTGCTTTAAATGCTCAAGCTTTTTAAAGCAGAATGCATTATGATCGTCTGTCAGTGTTTTTATCATTCTGATTCAAACAATATTTATCTCTCTGTGCCGTTATTGTTATAGTTGTGGCGTGGACTCTGCTATTCTTTTATATGTAGAATGATTTTTAGAAATACTTTTTATCTTTATCATTATAGTTATTGTCCTTGGTGTGAACGGGCCTTTATGCTCATGGATTACTTTACTTGATAAACATGTAAAATGTAAAAATGTAATAATTTTTGCTCTTATCTAAGGACATGGAGATCTCTGCCACTGAGCTGCGAACAATTTTAAACAAAATAGTCGCCAAAAGTAAGTATTTTCTTTGTACATTATTATAAAAAAAAATATATATTTATAAAGATATTTGGTAAACAATTTGTCTTCTCTGTACAGGAACAGATATAAAGACAGATGGTTTCAGTTTGGATACTTGTAGAGTCATGGTGAACCTCATGGATGTATCCTTTTGCAAATAGTCCAACAGGCAGTTGTTGTTAAATCATGAGTGTCACAATCAGTTTGACTTAACTCTAGTGCAGGAAAGTGGCAATGGAAAACTGGGGTTATCTGAGTTTGCCACTCTTTGGAAGAAAATTCAAAAGTATCTGGTCAGTTTGTCTCAAATTTTACATAGAAACTTTTGCTTCTCATGAGTTATCTTGGGGTAACATCCTCATCATCCCTTTTTTAGGGCATTTATAAGAAGAATGACATGGATGGGTCCGGCTGTATGAGTACACCAGAGATGCGAATGGCTTTGAAAGAAGCAGGTACGCTGACCATTGACCTTCATTCAACTTTTAATTTTAAAATGATTTTTTAAAGAAGGTTTAAATGAATTCTGATACATGGCAAGTCAGTATATTCCTGAAAGTCACAATATGAGCCGCAGTTATTTGCAAGCAGCAAAACAAACTTTGAGTTTATCAAAGTAACTTGATTTTTTTGGTAATCATTTTCACAGGATTCTCTCTGAATGACTGCATTCATCAGAGTCTGGCTGCACGCTATGGAGACGCAGACATGACCATCGACTTTGATAACTTTGTGTCCTGTGTGATGCGCCTGGAGATGATGTTCAGTAAGAGCAGTGATTTCTTAATTCTGATTGGTTGAGATCGGTTTTAAGGGTGTTCATTTATTTTTATTTTTTTGTATGGCTATAAAGTACTTGAGGTTTGCCGACAGTAATCCCAGTCTTACTTCGCTGCATGAACCTATGTGAGTTTGCACAAATTTGAATAATGCCAGTCTATGGTCTTCATTGGCTGCCCACAAACAACATCTACTTTGACCCGCCCTCAAGCCCTGTAGTTGTAGCTGAGGCCTAGAAGAGTTCATATTGTTTACATGTTAAGAAGACGCCGTTAAAATTGAAAAATTGTTCGTATCCCTGTGTGTACAAGTGCTGCGGAAGCCTCTGGAGCTTAAATTCAGATTCAAGTATTCAAGTATTCAAGTCATTTATTTGTCATCGTAAAAAACATTGTAAAAACGTTATTACAATGAAATTAAAAGTGCTACTCCTGGTGCATATATATAAAAAATACATTCATACACTTCCTCAAGTCATACTCTCACACAGAATCATATCAACACATACGCATAATAAGACAAGTCACATTAATTTTTTTAGATACGGTAATAGCCGTTCCGATTGGGACATGTGCTGTAAAAGGAAGACCAATCACAACGGACTGGGCCGTCTGACCAATCAGAGCAGAGTAGGCTCTGAGAAAGGTGGGGTTTAGAGAGACTGGATCCTTTATCGAAGCGTTTCTGTGAGAAAAAAGGTGATACTGCAATGTATATTGAGAAAATTAAAGTGTTTTTTGACATTTGATGCATGTAAACCTATTGTAGGAGACCTCTAAGACAAAACTAGGAACAATATCATAATAGGGGCACTTTAAATAGTTCTGTTTACAAATGACCTGAAAAACATCTTTCTGTGTCATTACCACCTTGTATGAGCATGTTTACAATAATTCAGTAGTCCGGAGGCAAATATTTCTTTCAAGGGATAGTTCACCCAAAAATGAAAATTCTGTCATCATTTACTCACCCTCAAGTTGTTTCAAACCTGTATGAATTTCTTTTTTCTGCTGAACACAAAAGAAGATATTTTGAAAAATGTCGGTAACCAAACAGTTGATGGACCCCATTGACTTCCATAGTATTATTTTTTCCTACTATGGAAGTCATTGGGGTCCATCAACTGTTTGGTTACCGACATTTTTCAAAATATCTTCTTTTGTGTTCAGGAGAAAAAAGAAATTCATACAGGTTTGAAACAACTTGAGGGTGAGTAAATGATGACAGAATTTTCATTTTTGGGTGAACTATCCCTTTCATACTATATAATGTGATTGTATTCCTTTCTGTTTTTATAAATTAAACTACAACAGCAAATTGACAAAAAACATTTTTGTTTAACTTTTTGTAGAAGTGTTCAAGAGGATGGATGCACACGACAGTGGATTCATTGAGTTGGACTTCTTCCAGGTACGCAATGTCTTGCAATCTAGTAGTATATCTTAATGTTCATACATTTTGTGTTTGCGTTTTATATGGTTCTTTTTCTTTCTTTCAGTGGCTGTCATTTGCTATGATTTAAAGGGCCAGAGGATTATTATTAATTACATTTTCATTGCACTAGTTACCTTACACAGATGACAATCATATGGATAAATGCTTAATTAGTATAGTGGGCCACCTGGAATTTGTAAGTGTGTCCATTGTACTTTGCTACAGAGATACAAGTATAGTTGGCTGTTGTTTTATTTGTAATGGACTTTTCTCTTATTGTGGTGCTTGCAAGGCATCACTGTTTTTCTTTTTTAATTTTAAATTTTTTGCTGCTGATGGGATTGGTAGACCAAATTGTGTGGGTTGCTGAGGAGAATTCTGCAATTATTTTAAGTTATCAGACAGATGATTTTCACCTGATATACGATGCAACTGTTGAATGAAATCCCAAGAGGGATCCAAGCCATATATAGGGGCCATATTATCAAACTTGGAAGTGGCCAGTAAGAAACCGCTTAGCATCATGTTAGAAACTGCATAGCAATGCTCTGGCAATGACCCACAACACCCTAGCGTCTTGTTTGTGTGAGTAAGCACTGCTCACATTTTTGTAAGAAAATGTTAAAACCAACCAATTACAGACCTGATGAAATCACTTGACAAACAGGATTTTTAAAAATGTTTATGTTAATGTATTTCCTATTGAAATTTGAATAGGACATATCTTGGGGATTGTGCATTTAAAAAAAATAATTTATATATATATATATATATATATATATAGCCACTTTATCACGACAAAGAACCATGATTTGCTATTGATAATCAATTCAGGTGTTAAAAGCCACAAAACTATCATTTTGATTTATGTGGTTTTTAATGCACATACTCTATTCAAACTTTAGTTTGTAGATAATTTATAGTGCTAAGATAAAACATTTTGTAAACTTTATACTTTGACTGAAATTCAAGATTTGTCCGAAACCAAATTTACAAAAAAAATGTGCCGCCTTGAAAGCATTGGTATTTACTTGTGTACTATTTTAGATAAACAAATAAAGTTATCTTTTATTATAACATGCTCTTGCCAGTGTTCAAATTATTCAATTACTTTCAAGGGGTTCGACTTTTAAGGAGAATTTCTGTCAATAATTTTAGCACCTCCTGGCCAACTTAAAACTTGTTGTTACTGTAATATTTGAAATCTCTGAGGAAAGTGTACTGTATGAAATAAGTGATGTAAAAAAAATTATATTTAGTTATTGTTTTTACTTTCGTTGGGAATGCTCACGGCTCAGCTAAATGGGTGAGACCCTTTCAAATCCACTAATAATTATTCAGATCAGGAATTTGTATAGCACTTGTCCGTTATGTTGTGACAGGTGTTCTTGTATCGCTCCGCCTCCTCTCTGGACTATCCCACACACACACACACACACACACTGAAGCTCTAATACACGCGTGTGTCGCTTATCTTTCGGACGAATAGAACTGTATATTCCACACATTCCCATCACAGAAGAGACAGACCGGACCGCAGTTGCCAGGCAAGTTTAGCGGTTCTTGTATTTCTACCCTCAATGAATCACGTCGAGATTTATTTAGCTTTATTCTGTCCGTGTTGTTGGTCTCCGTCGGCCTGCTGTTAGTTTGTCGCATTGGACACTTTATTCAGTGTCAAATATGAATGTTTTGCACATATTGGAGCTTAGAAACGTCTAGAAATCGTAGCCTAATATCGCTAAAAAAAATTGCTGTTAATAATTAAGTGAACCGCAGTGATTTGCGAAGGTTTAATGGGGTAAGACAACACCAAGACAAATGTTTGGCATTCTTTACATTTTAGAAAAGAAATGTAGCCTACAGAACAAGACACCAAATAAATCGCCACTAAAAGTGTTTTTAAAATGTTACATTTACTGATAGAGGTTTAAAACAGTCCTGTTGTTGATTTCTCGACGTTTCAGTATATTTCGTACATTTGTTTGTTATATACAGTGCAGGCTGTGATATTACACTGAGTGTGATTCCTGTGTTGAAATGAATGGGAGACTCTCAGTTTGTGTTTGATCAATCATTTATTACGAGATGAGAGATAAGATGCCAATGGTGTATTTGGCATAAAAGTATTTGGCATGCAAATATTTAAGACCGGTCCGGACATTGAGAAACAGATTATGACTGTACAAACCTTATGAACATATTGAACTGAGAAGAGCCACAGAGCATCATCCCAATTATCAAAGACAGTATTTAACATCAAACCTTCTACATGATGCACAACTATTCTCAGAGTTATTTTTCTCTGGCCATTTGTGCAATTATCATGTTCCACATTAAAGGGATTGTTCACTTTGAAATTAAATTTTGGTATGTTTTAGCTTACCTCAAGGGCATCCAAGATGTAGGTGTCTTTTTTTCCGCAGTAGTTTCAATTTTGATATTTTTAGGTCAAACCGTTCTTGTCTGTCAGTCATATAATGCAGGTCTATGGTCACTGTCTCAAAGAGCATGCACAGAGTCCAAATTAAAACAATTCCCCGTCGTCTAAATTAAACAATTCCCCATCGTAAGTACACATTGATGGCCTAAGACACGAAACGAGCGGTTTGTGTGAGAAAACAAACAGTATTTATATCGTTTTTACCTCTTATACACAGCCATGTCCAAGTGATCTGATCTGACGTGTGCGCAGACTGGTGCATAGATATATACACTAGATGTCGCCTTAAAGACATTCGTTCCAATGAACTGCCGTAGACAAGACGACATCTAGTGTATATATCTATGCACCAGTCTGCGTACACGTCAGATCAGATCACTTGGACATGGCTGTGTATAAGAGGTAAAAATTATATAAATACTGTTCGTTTTCTCACACAAACCGCTCGTTTCGTGTCTTAGGCCATCAATGTGTACTTACGATGGGGAATTGTTTAATTTGGACGACGGGGAATTGTTTAATTTGGACTCTGTGCTTGCTCTTTGAGACAGTGACCATAGACCTGCATTATATGACTGACAGACAAGAACGGTTTGACCTAAAAATATCAAAATTGAAACTACTGCGGAAAAAAAGACACCTACATCTTGGATGCCCTTGAGGTAAGCTAAAACATACCAAAAATTAATTTCAAAGTGAACTATCCCTTTAACATGGTATCACATTAACTTATTCCTGTAATGTTTAACAACCACAAAGTGTCAAGATACTTTTTTTCTTCATTTTGAACAGTAAGTCCATTTGTACATGTATACTGTAAATTAAAGTTTATGGGATCTCAGCACCAGTGTTAGTCTTTTGAAAGCTGATGGTGTACATAATTGACATTTACATGTACATTTTTTTATTTGTCTGTTGTTGTTTTTTTGTTATGGCAAAATGCAATGTCCAGACAAAGGCACAAAAATGATGTTAGAGTGATATGGAGTGAGTTTTAAATGTGGAGTGGGTGTGAATCTTGGTATCAGTTTTGCTATTTATACCCAGTCTGCATCTCACCGCTCCAGCATGTTCACATATGGAGGGATCTCAGCACAGATCAGTGCTAACAGGCTAAAGGCAGATGGCGTGGGCTCTTTTGAGCAGGCTTTACACTTCCAGAACCAGGATTTTGAGGCCCTCAAACAGGATTGTTTGGAAGGGGGCTACCTGTTTGAAGACCCCTGCTTTCCAGCCGAACCGCCCTCGCTCGGCTTCAAAGAACTCGCCCCACATTCCTCCAAAACCCAGGATGTGGAGTGGATGCGCCCCACGGTGAGGAAAATAGCTCGATTATTAGATGTGGTTGTCTAAAACGGTTAGGGTTAGGGTTAGGTTCCTCACCCTCATGTCATTCCAAACCTGACCTTTTTTTTTTTTCATGAAACACAAAATATGGTATTTTGAAAAATACCATCCAATGAAATTCAATGACAATATTGGACCATGCTTACTTTTATTGTCTTATATTGTCTTAACGCTTATATATTCATTACCTCTTAGTCTCTTATGCTCACCAAGGCTGCATTAATTTGATCAAAAATAGTAAAAATAGTAATATTGTGAAATGGTAATACAATTTAAAATAATGCCTTTTCTATTTGTATATATTTTATAATGTAATTTATTCCTGTGATGCAAAGCTAAATTTCCCAGTCTTCAGTGTCACATGATCCTTCAGAAATCATTCTAATATGAAACATTTCTTATTATTATCAATGTTGTAAAAAGTTGTGCTGCTTAATATTTGTGTGGAAACTGATAAAAAAATTCAGGATTCTTTGATAAATAGAAAGAACAGTATTTATTTAAAATAAATGTTTTTTGTAACATTATAAATGACTTTACTGTCACTTTTGATTAATTAAAAAAATCTTACTGACACCATACTTTTGAACGGTAGTGTATATACTGTATAGCAGTCTAGACAGCAACATGCTCTTCATTGTGTGCCCGCTCATCCCTGCAGTCAGAATGACTCCTCCTCCTCTCTAGTGTTCACTGCAGCTGTTGTCACTATTATAAAGTTGCATACACATGGATTATAACGTTTCTGTAGACACACTTAGTCAAAATGCACATGCCTCCTCTGGAAGAATGAAGGCCTCATTCAGACTGGCCATTGTTATTTTTTTAAAGAATATGAATATGTTTTTCTGGCAACATAGGTGTGGCAGCAGTACTTGTGCTCATGTCGTTCCAAAGCCTGTTATTTTTTTCCATAATATACGAAAATATGTTCTTTTCCATACCAGGGTTATTATAATCCACTAAAATTAAAGCAGAATTTTTTTTTTACTTGCAATAAAATAAAAAATACAAATATATATACACACACACATATACATATACATATACATATATATATAAGTTACTATGACTATCTCACAAGTCTTATTTTCCTCACAACTGCAAGTTTATATCTCACAATTCAGACCTTATAACATGCATGAGTTTACATCTTACAATTCTGACTTTTATTCATGCAATTCCATGTTTATATCTCACAATTCTGAGGGAAAAAGTCAGCTTTTTTTCTCACAATAGCGAGTTTACATCTCGCAATTCTGACTTTATTACGCAATTAAAAAAGTCGCAATTAACTTCTTTATTTTTCGTCTGTGGCTTAAACAAGCTTCCATACTAAAATAACTATGTACTGTAGATACAAAAAAAACATTAACAAATAAAAATGACAAAATCAACATAATTACTAAAACTTTCAAATGAAAATGGAAAATAAAAAAATATCAAATAATTATCTCTCAGTCATACTAAAATAACACCGTTCCATTCAACGGCAGTTCATCTAAAAAGTAACAACAACAAAACATTCTTAGACATTTATCCTTTGTGTACCATTACAAAACAGGTACAGGTTTGTTATAATATGAGGGTGCTTTTTCATTTTTGGCCAAACTATTCCTATAAAGTCTTGCTTGCTTCAATCTTGCTAGGAATAAAAACTTTTAGTCCTCCAAATTCCAGTGTCAGTCCCTCTGATCCCTCGTTTTCTGCAGGAGCTCTGTGATGATCCTCAGTTCATCGTGGGAGGAGCTTCGCGGACAGACATCTGTCAGGGAGCTCTGGGTAAGTGTTCTGCCTTTACAGAAGTCATCCAGTATAGTTTTCTAAGTGTTGGTGCTCTGTAGGAATCCCCTCTAAATGATTCTGTGGCTGTTCCAGCAAACTTGAAGCATGAGTCACGACAGAAAGAGCAGCTCATATAACTGACCTGAGGCGTGCCTACATGTGACTCATCATCCGTTTCCTCCTGACCTTGAGTCAGTGCATGTTTGCGATCGTGCCAACTTATTTCAATCAATGTGCATGACAGATAATTTTTTACCGCCCTTTTATATTACATATGTCTGCTTTCTATTAAGCTAGTGTAAAACAAGCAAATACATTACAAGTGTGCACACACCTACTTGCTTTTTACATGTTTCACAATAATAGAAAAGTCATCAAAACTAGGAGATAACTTATCTGTATCTCTGTATGTTGGCTCCTATTACATTATCTGCTTTAAAACTCTCAAATTCACTATCAGGTGAAAGTCTGCACAAACATACTCATACTTTGTTCGTATTTTCACAATAATAGAAAGTTCATCAATCTTAGGAGATAACATAAATGGAATAATGGAAATTATAAAGTGACCAAAAGTGCTAAACCATTCAAAATCTCTCATATATTTGAGCTTAGATTTGCTTAGGCTGGGCCTGCCGCCGGCCCCTCGCGCTTTTAAAGCTGTGGAAAATTCCTCCGCTCTGAGGTGGAGATCTGGGTGGGATGTAAACAGGAATGGGTACACACAGGCCTCACAGAGAAAATAAACCCCACCCCTTTCTTTGTGTCCCCCTGCTGGTTGTAAATTGACACTTCAACTGCTGTGTTGTATTAAAAGACAAAATATTAATGGGATTTTAGTATCACAGTTTAAAAAGCTTTTTGAATAAGTGCCATTATTTCTCCTTGGCTCATCTGTTATATATATATCATTTTCTTTTCTCTTTTTCCTGCTCAGGCGACTGCTGGCTCCTCGCTGCCATAGCTTCTCTGACTCTGAATGAAAAACTCCTCCACAGGGTTGTACCTCATGGCCAGAACTTTCAGGATGACTATGCTGGAATATTCCACTTTCAGGTTCTGAAACACACTATTCATGCTCTAAAAGTTATTTTTGTAAATGATAAAACAAAATCTAAAATCTAAATATTGGGTTATTTTTTTAACTTTATTCATCAAAGAATTCTAAAAAAAAAAAACATTTTTTTTAAAACATGTACCATAGTTTCCACAAAATATTAAGCAGCACAGCTGTTTTCAACATTAATAATAAGAATAAGAAGAACCAAATTATTTCTGAAGGATTTTGTGACACTACGGACCTGTTTAATCTGGAATCCTCTCAGCTTTTTCTTCATACAGTTGCTTGTTTCTGTTCTGCAGTTCTGGCAGTTTGGCGAGTGGGTCGACGTTGTGATTGACGATCGACTCCCAGTCAAAGACGGAGAGCTCATGTTTGTCCATTCAGCAGAGGGAAATGAGTTCTGGAGTGCCTTGGTTGAAAAGGCCTATGCAAAGTATGTCCTGATAGACATTTTGGTAAAGACCAGCAAATTTTGTTCTTACTAAACAAGAATCATTTACAAAAGTGCACTCACACTGTCTCTGTTTTACTAAGAAAGATTTTCTCATGGTCTGAGTACAGTCTCCTCACCTGTGTGTGTGTGTGTGTGTGTGTGTGTGTGTGTGTGTTTTGTGCCAGGTTAAATGGCTCCTATGAAGCTCTCTCTGGAGGCTCCACCACTGAGGGTTTTGAGGATTTCACCGGAGGGGTCTCAGAGATGTACGAGCTCCGGAAAGCTCCGAGAGACCTGTACCGAATCATCGGCAAAGCCCTGGAGAGAGGCTCCCTGCTGGGCTGCTCTATTGATGTGAGAGCTTTATTCACTTAAGGGATATTTCACTCAAAAATGAAAACTGTTACCTATTTGAACTCATGTTGCTGGAAACCAGTAAGATTGTTTTTCCACTTTTAATGCAAATATTTAGCAGAATGTCCAATCTGCTGTTAATTTACAATGTAAGATGATAGGGATGGTTTTGGGGCTGTCAAGCATATATACTACCCTTCAGTTTTTTCTTTTCTTTATTATTCATAGTTTTGAATGTATGTGTGTGTGAAAAAAAAAAAATATATATATATATTAGGGGTGGAGCCGAACCCGAATACGGTATTCGGAAAGCACAAATAATGTGTTTTTTACGAATACTTATTTCGAACAAATACTTTTAAAAATATTTGTATTCGGGAACAAGAAAAACTTTATATCAAAAAGCTGCGTTTCCTCATGAGACATGGCGACCGGCGGTGCTGCTGATGTGGTGGCTGAAATATTTTGGATTAGGCTAATGTCACGTTGTCATAAGGGGTAGTTCACATAGCGCGTTTTTTGCGCGTGCAGATTTCAAATGTAGGCGCGCGGCAATCGCGCTTATAATAGAAGCGAGCGGCGCGCTGCATAGCAACGACAGACGCCACGGGAGGGCAAGCGCTTGTGGAAAGGAGAAAGCGTGCGAACTGCGCTCTTCACGATTACAGCAAAGAATTAATTGATTTCTAGCCCTTGCATTAGCTTTAGATATATTTATGGAGATGAGAAATGAAATAAAAAAGCCGTCATTTTGTCATTAATATCAGTCCGTCAGAAAAGCAGTTCTAGGCTTATTCTTGGCTGGATAACTCTTAGCAGGTTTAAAAAGCTCTTTTAAAATTAAATATGAATGCAGTTTTGGATTAAATATAAGTACAGTCAAGTCAAATAAAACATGTTTTATCTCCTGTTTGGTAACACTACAATAAGATACCATTCATTAACATTACTTAATGCGCATCTAACATCAACACATTGAGTGAACAATATATTTTTACAACATTAATTAATGTTTGTGAATGTTATTTAATACAAACACTTGATTGGTCATGTTTGTTCACTTCATTCATTGTGCATTAAATAATGTTAACATAAATAATGTTAACTTTTGATTTTAAAAATGTATTTTTAAATGAACCCCAAGGAGAATAATTGCGACAGTATATAGCCTAACTATTGTTTATTGTTAGGTCATTTTATCTATTGTTATCTAACAAATGTAATATTAATGTAGTGTTTTTAATACTACAGTTTCCATCTTTGTAACCGTGATATAAACTTTAATATATGTAAATTTAATCTAAATTAAGCTTTACCGAAATTGTTACCGAGAACCGTGGATTTTCACAGGTATTGGTACCGAATACTGAAATTTTGGCACCGTGACAACCCTAGTAGCTCTGTTAGCTTGGTAATTTAGACAATAGGCTGTTGACAGAGTAACATTAACGTAGGTAATGGCTGTTATGTTATTTTCTTTTCAATGACGTTCCTTGTTACATGTTCATTGCTGGATTTATGGAAAAACATCAACCAATATTGCATATCCATAATTATTATAATGGATATAATTAAAGAATACTTACACTATAACGTAAATTAGAAGTGTAACGCAAAAAAAATGGATTTTTACACCTATTTTGAAATTTACTCGAATACAAATACAAATACAAATACTTTTCCCCTCTCAACAAATACAAATACAGATACAAATACCGGCTGCTTTGCACACCCCTAATATATATATATATACATTTATTCACATGCATTTATTTACCTAAATTTATATTAATTTGTTATTTATAATTGTTTTCCAGATCACCAGTGCCTTTGACATGGAATCGGTGACGTTTAAGAAGCTGGTTAAGGGCCACGCTTACTCAGTGACTGCTCTCAAACAGGTAACGCTCCCAGTGTATGTTGATCATCGACATATTGGAGTTAAATTTTGTGTGCTTTCGTGTGTGAGATCTCTCTCTCCTCTTTGATAGGTGGAATTTAGGGGCAATACAGAGAGGCTTATCCGTGTCCGTAACCCGTGGGGTCAGGTAGAATGGACGGGTGCCTGGAGTGATAAGTAAGAAATAACACAGAAATACTCATTCAGTTCAGCCCAAGTCATTGAGTAAGAAGACCGTGTATGTTCCCTCCTCAGCTCTCCTGAATGGGATGAAATCGATCCATCTGAAAAGGATGACTTGCACTTACAAATGGAGGATGGAGAGTTCTGGTGAGCTGTATTAGCAATACAAATTGAATTTGACACAACAGTAGACCAATAAGCATCGTGTACTCTCACAGTCACCGCATAAAGAAACGGCTCCCTTTGTCCCCAGGATGTCATTCAGTGAGTTTTTGCGGCAGTTCTCCAGGCTGGAGATTTGTAATCTGTCCCCTGATGCTCTGAGTGATGATGACCTGAGCCACTGGAACACCATCAAGTTTCACGGTGCCTGGCGGAGAGGAAGTACCGCAGGAGGCTGCCGAAATCATCCCAGTGAGTTACACCCCATGTCCAGCAATTTTATCGGTTGAGGTCACAGTGTGGCAGCATTGGTGGTCATAGTGGGAGTCTCTACCACATTCATAGGCTTTACAAATGACCATATGTTTTGAAAAACATGATAAAGAGATTCTGGAAGAGGAAATGTTTGGATATACACTACATATTGGATATACAGTCTCTTATGCTCACAGAGGCTGCATTTATTTGATCAACAGTACAGTAAAATAAGTAATATTGTGAAATATTTGTAAAATTTAAAAGAACTGTTTTTTTATTTGTATATATTTTAAAATGTTCAGTAGCCATTACTAAAGTCTTCAGTGTCACACAATCCTTCAAAAATCATTCTAATATGCTGGTTTACTTCTCAAGAAACATTTCTTCTTATTATTAATGTTGAAAACCGTTCTAATATCTTGTTTTCTAGGATTCTTTGAAGAATAGAAAGTTCAAAAGAAAATCATTTGCAACATTATGAATGTCACTTTTGATCAATTTAATGCATCGTTGCTGCATAAAAGTATTAATTTCTTATTTTTTAAAAAGAAATCTTACTGACTACAAACTTTTGAACAGTAGTGCATTAAAGCATCATATCATGAACAATTATTAATGCATGAATCAAACTCAGCTACCAGCTTTACCTGGGATTTGATCCCCATAACTGAATGTGTTCCTGTACTATTTGACAGACACATTTTGGATCAATCCACAGTATAAGATCACGCTGCTGGAGGAAGATGATGACCCGGAGGATGAAGAAGTGGCCTGCAGCTTACTGGTGGCTTTAATGCAGAAAGACCGCAGACGGCACCGCCGCCACGGCCAGGACATGCACACCATCGGTTTTGCGCTCTATGAGGTGAAGAGGTCCCTTTCCAACATGTTCAGATGTTTGTTATGCTGAACAAGCTGGCAATCTTAATAAGATTATCATATTTATATGCACATTTTGGAATATTGCAAGAACAGGTAGCAAATTAAAAGGACTTCTTCCTGACAATGTTTCCATCCCATCCATGTGTTCAAGCAAGAACTGCCAAATTTGGCTCAGTCCATGAGGATGAGATGCACTGTAGGACTGAAAGCAGCTGGTGGCCACCAAATATTGATTTAACTTTTTGCTCATTGTTTTACTAAGCTAGTTCTTAGCTAGGTGTTTACAAGGCTTTGTTTACAAAGTTAGTTGTTTTCTGACATTGTAAAAGATATTCCTCAGTGCTTTCTAATCTAATTATTAATTATAGAAGTAGTAAAAAATTGTTTAAATAAAACAATTCATTGTTCATTACAAAATAATACAAAATATTTTTTTCTTTCCATTTCTTTTTTCTCCTCCTTGCAGATTCCTGAAGAGGTATGATCCCATGTCAACAATTTCTTTGTTAAATAGGTTTGACTACATCATTATGGCTTGTGTACTTCCATAAACAGGTCATTTATTTTTAAAACGGAAGGTTTGAAGATTGAATTTTCCTCTAGATTATTCACAGTGGAATAACAGAAACTTAATTTATAATTTCCGTCTGTCTGCAGTACGCAGGCTGTCAGAATGTGCATCTTAAAAAGGACTTCTTCCTGACAAACTCATCGAGCGCCCGCTCCGAAACCTTCATCAACCTGCGGGAGGTGAGCACCCGTATCAGCCTCCCTCCTGGGGAATACATCATCGTCCCCTCCACCTTCGAACCCAGCCAAGAGGCTGATTTTGTCCTACGAGTCTTCACAGAGAAGCAGTCAGAGACAGAGTGAGTGTGTGTTTGTGTTTGAAAACTTCAGGCATTTTTCAGATTACTCACCCTCATGTTGTTTCTTTCCAATGTCCAATCTTTTTTTTTTTTTTTTTTTTTTTTTATGGACAGTGGACAAAGACAAAATAGCACCAAAAAGCCACACACACACATACACACACACATTTAGATAAAGAGTGAGAGAGTGCACAGAAAATTATAATTATTGTAGTAATTCAATTATTGTGATAATTTTCAGAATTTTCATTTTTATATATTTTAATATAACTACATTTGCATATAATAATATAGTGCACTACTCACATTGAACTACTTCCATGGTGCTATTATTGTTGTATGGTAATTTTCTATAGTTATATTTCCTGTTGTATTCCTTTTATGTGGGGTGTTTGAGAGAGATGGGGAGCATGATCCAATTGCAACATTAACTTTTATACAAATAAAACAAAAGTAAATCCAGGAAAAGGGAGATGTAAATCCAAAAAAACAGGGAAAGGTAAGTAAAAACAGAACTGACAACACACGCGATACATTCACAATGGACAACACCAGACACTAGGGAAACACTGGGGTATAAATACACCGGATAATGAGACACTAACTAGGAACAGTTGATGGAAATCAATCACTATGGAAACAAACAAGGGTTACTATAGAAACAAAGCAAAATGGGAACTAAACATGGAAAGTGAAGACCGGAATCAATAGAAATAGCAAATACAAATTCAAAATAAAAGTCCTCTAATGCAAGACAATGGAAATGAGACCAGAATCGTAAGTGTTAAATGGGAAAAAAATAAAATTTACATGAGGGTTATTAACCCATTACCTTCAATAAAATTAGTTTTCTCTTCAAAGGGAGTTGGATGATGAGATTTCAGCTGACCTGGAGGATGAGGTAAGATTTTGGATGTACATTATCATATAAACTTTCTGACAAAAAAATAGATGCCAAGTGCTTTAGAGTGTAAGTTCTTCATACTGTTTAATAAATATGGTTTCTTTGGTTTTCTTATAGGCAGAAATTACAGAGGATGACATTGATGACTCTTTCAAGTCCATGTTTGGGCAGCTGGCTGGAGAGGTGAGTGAATATATCAAAATGGTCCTAATGTTAGATTTGTTCATGTAATTGATAGTTTTTTGTCTTGTTTTAGGATATGGAGATATCTGTCCGTGAACTCAGGACTATTCTCAACAGAGTAGTGTCCAGACGTGAGTAACGCATAACAGTTTGCTCACACTTGGAGTCGGACTGTTTAACTGAATTGAATGAACCATTTCTCTCTCAGACAAGGATCTAAAGACAGATGGCTTCAGCATGGAGTCCTGCAGAACGATGGTCAACCTCTTGGATGTATCCTTCACTATTTAAAAGAGTATTCTGGGTTAGATACAAGTTAAGCTCTATTGACATCATCTGTGTTATTCTGTCGATTACTACGGAAAATAATTTTTGAGTTTGTTAACCGGCAATAATCCTGTTTACATTAATGCAAATAAAGTGGAAGTCTATATTTCCGAAATTTAACAAAGCAGAAACAAGAAGCTTTTTTTTTTTTTTTTTTGCTTTAAATGGCAATGACAGCAGAAATACTCGATATAGCTTTGTACAGAAAGGTTAGCAGTATATGTAAATAATATAACAAATAATTGATTCTGGAACAATGCTTTGCTAAATAATTTTCTGTGGTAATTGACATCATGTCAGTTGTGATCAGACACCCTGCGGCAGTTTTTGTTCTTGACTCTGTCCATCAGAAAGATGGTAGTGCACGTTTGGGTTTAGTAGAGTTTCAGATCCTGTGGAACAAAATAAGGAAGATGCTGGTGAGTGGAGACCTTTTATTTTATTTTTTACATCTTAGCCTACTGAATAAATCCCATAAATTCTGAAATGTTTATAGATGATTATTCAATAGATTGTTCAATAGAAATAATTCATGCATTTTTTTTCCACTCAGGGGATCTTCAGAGAGTTTGATATTGATAAGTCAGGGACTATGAACTCTTATGAGATGCGTCTCGCTGTAGAATCAGCAGGTAAAGAGGCATTCATTATTGGCACAAACTCACAAACAGGGCCCAAAAACTTGCCACACCTGCCAATTAACTTGCCACCTGGGTGAATTAAGATAATTTGCTGTCCATTAATATTTATCGGCCATTATTGTTTTAAAGAAATTAACACTTTTATTCAGTACAGTAACAGTACTCACAGTCAAGACATTTATAATATTACAAAATATTTCTATTTCAAATAAATGTTGTTCTTTTGAAGTTTCTATTCATCAGAGAAATACTGAAAAAACAGTACATTAATGAGTCACAGCACTTGCATATTGTCGCCCTATTGTTGTTTTGATCGCATTGCTCTCCTCATTTGCAAGTTGCTTTGGATAAAAGCATCAGCTAAATGATTAAATGTAATGTCTGCTGATTCAGCTTTGCCGTCACAGGGATACATTTAAAGTGTATAAAAATAGAAAAATGCAGCCTTTGTGACAATATATTTTAAATGCAGAATAATTTTAAATGCAGCCTTGGTGAGAATAAGAAACGTCTTTCAAAAACATTGAAAAAAAATCTTACCAACCCCAAACTTTTGAATGATATGTAATGGTAACACTTTACAATAAGGTTCCATTTGTGAACATTTCTAAACTACATTAGTTTACATGAATTTACAGTGAAAATAATGATAAAGCATTTCTTAATCTTAATGTTAATTTCAACATTTACTAATACATTACTAATATCAAAAGTTTATATATCTATTAACATTATTTAATGGACTTGAGCTGAAATTAACTAACAATAAACAGTTGTTTTTATTAACTAACATAACTAACAAAGATTAATAAATACTGTTACAAATGAATTGCTTATCGTTAGTTAATGCATTAAGTAGTAGCGGTATTAACTAATTGGTCCTTATTGTAAAGTGCTACCATAATCTTCTCTGAAAGCCCATCCTGTTCACTTTCTTTACAGGCTTTAAACTCAACAATAGACTCAACCAGATCCTTGTTGCCAGATACGCTGAGAATGAGGTCATCGATTTTGATAACTTTGTCTGCTGCTTGATCAAACTCGAGTGCATGTTCAGTAAGTGTTTCTCTTTGAATCACATGGTGCCTTTTAATTATTGAAAATTACACTGAAACACGTTATGCTAGCGCCTTCATAGTCTTGCACTTCCTTGTAGGAACTTTTCAGCAGTTGGACACTGATGGAACAGGAACGGCTGAGATGAACTTGTCTGAGGTGCTTTGGTTTGATTTCTTGATTATTCAAAAGGTCAAATATCTACAAAACACTTATCATTCTTTCTCATTCCTTTTGTTTAGTGGCTCTTCATGACTATGTGTGGTTGAGGTAAACCATTTCATTAATGTCCAACTCAAGAACCTGCTGCAAAGTGCCTCAATGCTGAACTCCTCATGCAACTATCTCATTTCCACTATAACCCCATTAGAATAAAGTGCTACTAGTTTTTTAAAGGATTTATTAATATAACATATTGTAGTTACACTTCAAAGGAAACCCCTCTAGTGTGAAACACAAGAGAAGAGGACCTCCACTCACCGCTTCTCTAGGACTGATGGAATGGCTGAGAAACATCATGTGCATGGGATAAATATTAAGTGAGCTTCAAGTTTTGCATTTGTCCTAAAAGAAGACCTGCCTTCGTTTCCAAACGGTTGAGTACTGACAGTGCCATAGTGTACTTCATGTGCTCCTAAAAGATGAACTAATGCATCCTATTAATAAAGCTTTAGATGCATAATGAAAAAATTGTGTAGCTATTGTCACTGACTTCCTATGATCAGAGCTTTAGAATAAACACTATTGCTAAAATTTAACTTGTTTCATTTCATATGTTCTGAAAAACAAGTCTTCCAAAAGCCTGAAACATTCTTACAAGCGAGTCATATTGGAGCATTTAATGGTGATTTGAGTCTAATTTAATTCATGCATGTTTGGGAATACTATAAACAGAAATGATGTGCTGGATAATGTAATAATCTCCACAAAATTATAACAACATAAGTTATATCCACATTTTATTACAAATTTTTCCACGAGTAACCATGAAAGCAAATTTCCTGAATGGAAAGAACATCTTTTTGTATATTTATTTACAAAGATAAGTAGTTGCATATTTTGGGATTTGTCCTCCCAGAATACAGAAACGCTGATCTAAACAAATCGCTGAGCAATGGCTAACAGTTTAGAATATTCCCCTTCCATTTTGCGCAGGTGTGTTGGTAAAGGAGTTTTTATTCTCGTTCCTGTGGGGTTTCCATTCTCTTCAATCAAAACAACATTATTTGAATCGAAGCGTGGGGTCATTCGCGCTCCAGGCATCTTATGACCCACTATGAGAGCTTTTTTCTTCTGTCCTTTAATGGCCAGTAAGACTCTGTCTCCCACTTTACCAACTCCATTCTTGGTGTAAACGTGAATGACTTTTGGTGGGCGGTGGTGATGGGCATTTCCAAGAGCGCTGTTGTCGACCACCCTCACGCGTGTTAACTTCTGAATAGCGGCCACGGTTGCTGAGACACTGCGGTGAGATTGATAATATATTTGTTGAGAACATGTGAGATTATTATTTCAAAGCTGAATGACAAGGCTACAAATTAAAACAAAAACAGGTTTATTTTAATTATTAAAACAAAACATTCATCATTAAAAAGTAGGCTAGCATATACTTTTCTGAGAAACTGAAACTCTAATCATATATTGATGACAAAACATCTGAATTTCCATTATGTGTGATATTAATAAATCCCCAACCAAAGATAAACCCAGGGTGCCCTGACCAATGAATTTCTATAATTTTTGCTGTCATTAATGATTATAAATGAAAATATAAATAATAATTGCAATATTACAATTCCTTAATATTTCCCCCATGATTGTGGGAACCCTGCAAAACTAAAGTAGCCTACAACCTCAAAAATTAGGAAATTGTTTACCTGAAAGTCCTCTGCTGCATCAATTTGGGCAAAATCACCCCGGACAACGACAGGGCCATCCTAACCTGACAATAAAAACAATCCAAAATGTGTAATAATAATAATATAACTTAACGAGTATTAATAAATAGAATCTGGCGTTTGACACCTCGTGTAATTTTGCTTCAGTTATCGGTGAACGGATGCAACGGAAGAAAATGAACTCAAACCTCTATCTAAACATTAGTCAAAATGTACTTGTAAAGTGATATTAAATAGTGTGAATAAATAACGTTATTACCTGCTCAGATCATTCACACCAATGTCACACTCACACACATCGGCTTTGCGTCATAGGAAAGCGACGTCTGATCTTTTTCTTCAATATCAGCGATCTGAGCTCATTAGCGTCCCCTGCAATGTTGGAGGAGGCACCGCATTAGAAACCGACAGTATCCCAATATGGCAAGCCGGTTTAACGTTGAATCCTTAAAACCTAGTAGTATCTATTTTCATGCTACTAGTAGTAGGCCTACTTATTTTTTAGATACTAGTATCTATTCCATTAAGTACTAGCCTAGTGCTTATTCTTTATGTAGTCCCTATTTAGAAACTAGAAGACTACCTCTTTTAAATATACTAGTAGTTATTCATTAGATAGGCTAATAGTTCTTATTTTTTTAGAGACTGGTACTCATTCATTAGATACTAGTAGCCTACCTATTAAATAGACACTAGTGCTTATTAATTAGATTCTAGTGCCCATTAAATTGGTTCTAGTACTTATCAATTAGATACTAGTTCTTATTCATTAGTTAGTCCTTATTAGATACTAGTACTTATTCATTAGATACTGGTACCTATTAAATATATACTAGTTCTTATTCATTAGATACTAGTACTAGTACTAGTAACTATTCTTTTGTTACTAACACATTTCATTTTTTTTGCCATTGACTTCTATGGGGATCTGTCATTCAGATATCAACTATTCAGTTCTGACTATGTATTCCAATTTTGACTAGTACATATTTATTAGATACTAGTAGTTATTCATTAGGTACTAGTACTTATTTTTTAGATACTACCTAGTAGTACTTGTTCAATAGATACTAGTACTTACTTGTTCAATAGATAGTACTTATTCATTAGATACTAGTATAAATAAGTAGGCTACTAGCATCAAATGAATACTTAATATTTAAGATACTAGTCAATATTGGAATAATTACTAGTCATAAATTATTAGATGATATCAAAACAGAATAGCTAGTATCTATTAATTTGCAGATATCTTCAACCTCACAAGGAACTAGTAAGAAAATATTAAGAGATATCTTCTTTTAACAGATCATTACATAAACATGAGTAAACTCTCAGCCATCCAATCAGAGTTCATATGGTAATGCAGGCTAAACTAAAGAAGATTGATTTTTCATAAGTAACTGGCTTTGTTGGTTTATCTAGCTAATTGGTTAGCATGAACGCAACGAAAAATTTATGTTTAATATGACATTTATTGTTTTGAATGTACAGTAGGCTATAATAAAGACTTAACTGCCAATATTAAAATTCAAACATTTAAGTAGATCCAAAAAGCGGTTCATACCCACCAGCCAAACAATCACAATACCCAGAGATTGGGATTTTTGGTTAACATTCATAATTCCTTATAATCAAATATTCGGAATATTAATCTGCGTCTGAGAATGAGATTCATGTCAAAATGAGAGTAGGCCTATATATGAAGAGGTCAGATGCAAAAGCCTCTAAGTGCCATCTGAAAATTTCTTCTAGAATGGTCATTTTTATCAAGCTTGTATATTTAAGTTCAGTATTTTCACTTAAATTGTCATTTAAGTGAAATTAGCGTCGAGTCGTCTCTTCACAGGCGTCGAGTCGTCTCTTCACATATATCTAATGAATAAGTACTTGTATCTTTAAAAAGGTACTAGTACCTAAGGAATAAGCACTATCTACAGAATAGGCACTAGTAGCTAATGAATAAGAACTAGTACTTAATGGAATAGATACTAGTTTCTAAAAAAATAAGTACTAGTAGCATGAAAATAGATACAAGTAGGTTTCAAGGATTAAATGTTAAAACGGCTTGCCATAGTCCCTATGGAGCCCCAAACCATATGGGCCTTTATAAACTCGGCAAACAGAAAAGAAATGAAAGAAACGTTCCTTTTTCGGTATATTGTATTTTAAAGATAACTATGTAAAATCCAAATAAGCTTTATAGATCTTTACTGGAAATGGTTTAAACAAATGGTTTTCATGCTCGTTCAATGAACCATAAACAATTATTGCACATGACTTATTTGCATTAAACATTACGCCAGACTGGTGTTCATAAAGGAACTGCAGGGGGTTTGAGAGTAATTCAGCATGCGGTGTTGCAATGCTGAGAAAACTCTCCTTTAAAATCCAGTGGTCAAATGCTTTGTGGCCTCTCAATTTTCCGTGTAATTAGCCACATGACTAGTGGCAGGTTGTGTGTGCAATTTCACAAAACGAGAAGATTTTCTGAATGTAGGCTATATAAGCAATCTGCTTTTTAGAAAGGAAATTTTAAAACGTGAAATGGTTTACTGCCATTGTGTGAATAATGTATAACCATGCTAATAAAAAAGTAACTGTGGTCTGATTACGAGTATTTTAAAATACCCAGCATTTGTTTTTTAAATAAATAGTCTTGAATTTATTTTGTATTTTTTTTATCTTTATTTATTATTTGCTGTGTTTTTACCTTTATTTTTTATTCTTTTAAGCTTGCTTTATTTATTTATTCATTCATTTATATCCACATGTCTGATACTGTTATCACTTTCTGACAATATTCTGTAATCAACAGCTAGAGGTCACTATTGGACTGGAAATGTAACAGAAAATTGCATTCTGTAGAGTTATAAATACATTAAGAAATTAGAAATTATAATTAAGATTTCTCTATGAAATTGGTAAGATTTAAAGTAGGACCTGGAGCTTTATTATTATTAACGAGTAAGAAGTATATGGACAATATAACCATGTATAGCCTAAAAAGTTTTTGACAAAAAAACATTTGCTAAGGGTTAGTGGGGGGATAAACAATATTACACAAGGACATGACACAAGATTCTGTTCAATCTGAATAGGTTTCTGTTTAGGGGACTAGGGTTAGTTAGGCGTGTTCGAATGCCACGCCTCTTTTCCAACATCCGGGACTTTCAGCGCGAAGCTGGAAAAAACACTTCAGACTCTCAGGAACGACCATTAAGGTAGTGTATCGGTTTTTCTCGCCAAATACTGTCTTTTTTAAAATTAAACTCATACTAGCGGTGGTAGGCTGCTTTTAATCCTGTAGTGACTTAACTTGGGCCGTTTTCTTGGGAAAGTTTAAGGTGACGGTCCGGACAGTGTCAGTTTGTGGCTGTCACGCAGGCACGCGCACGCTCACTCAAACAGCCACGCGCACGTGCGCACTCGCTCACCCTGGTCAGCGGGAACGCGCCCGGGTCCCAGTCAGTCAGAACCGACCCTAGTCTCGAGCGGAACAGTGACGGAGAGAAACGGTAAGAAACCGGCACTTACGGAACCAACTGTCTTGAAAGTCCAGACAGGTCACTAAAATGTAATGTGCGAATGAACGGCTCGAGACTTGAGTGACATTTACACACTTTATGCCTTTGAGGACAAGCTAGCAGGCTAACCGCTAACTAGAGTCATAAAAATATTGAATTTTACTTATCATATTTATCATCTTAAATATTTACATACATTTAGCTTTGTGTGGGGAATACTACATGTGTTTAATGCTGAAGCGCATATGTTATGTATTTGTTTTCTGGAAAATAAAGTGGTTTAAATTGGTCTGTCACGCATCTGAATGAGTGTTGGTTTATATTTAGCACCCCAGCAGAAATATCAATACAAATATAGATTTTTATTTATAAATGTATTTTTATTGAACTGTTATAAAAATATCCTGACACATTCAACATGGGTTTGGTTTAACTTATAGAACTTAACGTTACATGATACAGACAAGCATGATGATATATCGTAAACTACTTAATATTCAGGCATTATTTGTCTAGAATCTAGATAAATAAAGTGCTTATTAAATGACTGTCATTGTATAAACTAATTGGCTAACAAAAGATCAAATAAGAACTGATGAAGCTGCTTTTAAGGAATCAAACACATTAGTCTTCCCGTGGCTGTGATATTTCTCTGCTTTGTTACATTACATTATGAGGTGTGTGTTGTGTGTCTGGTGTTAATCAGCTCTGAGTCCAGACACACATGACTAAAGCCTCTATTTGTGGCTGTGTGAGATAGTGTGAGAGGCCAGGCTTATCTAACATACATTTGAAATGTTTTACGAAATAACACACTAAGATGGCGTGCTGAATTTAGTGGAATAGACCGGCATAGTGAATTTTCTTTACTGTATGTCTTTGCTGCGTGCAGTTAGATTGCTTCATTTTCTCAACAAACTGGTCATTAAGGTTATGTTGTACACAAAGCCTTTCACAGATGAGACCGTAAACATCTCATTCAGTGTTTTCTTAAATGATGACAGCTGCCAATCATTGTCTTCATCTGCAGAATATTCCGGGAAGCAAGTTGATCTTTATTCAGCTGTGGAGTTGCTGCTGACATGGGGACACCAGGATCAGGACGAAAACGGGCCCCGATTAAAGACCGTTTCTCAGCGGAGGATGAGGCTCTGAGCAGCATCGCCAGAGAGGTAAGAGGTGTTCACCTGTGACCCCTTTTTATCTCGCTGTTGTCATCTTGTGGCTGGTGGTTTCCTGTGACCACAATAAAGGAAGCGTTCACCCAGAAATGAAACTCCTGTTGACGTTTTCTCACCCTGATGTTGTTACAATCTAATATGACTGACTTGTATGTGTTTACATACAGTGATTTTGGATTAAGCAAATAAAAATACAAATAGTGAGAAATTTGCTTAAAGTCGGCATGAAACGAAAGTTGTGATAGTCTTTTAATAGTCTATTGTGACGTATACAAGCGAAATGGCTTCTGGAATGAGAAAAAAAATGGTAGGGCATGACTTTATCTTGTCCATCGGGAATTGATTGAATCGTTGTTTGCTATTGACTTCAACATGTCAGCAGAGAAGAGAAGAGATGTCGCTGCAAGAAGGAGGGGAAGTTATTTTAAATAAAGTTAGCGAGGGCACATCGAATAAAATAAAAAAGATGTGCACAGAAGATGAATAATTTATAATAAATACTGCAATATTCCATTAAAACAAGAATTGTCCGTTTTTGTTTCATGGCGACTTTATAATCATACAATCCACTGTAGCTTTCAAATCTCATTTTCAATTCCACGTGACACAAGCGAACCAGTGGCGTTTGCTGTCAGTGATGTCAAACCTTTTTGGAGTTTGACTGCCATTCTATAGACTCTCTCCTTATGTTTTCCACTGTGGAAAAAATCACTCAGATTTGGAACAACAGGAGTGAACTAAGTAATGGGTGAACTAATCCTTCAAAACAGAGCTGTGTGTTTCTGTCATTGTATAAATACTTAAGTCGGATGTCCCATTATTTGAGAGTACTAAGGTTTTGCTTTTTTGAAACGACACACATTAAATGTCGTTACATGACAGGAATATGTGTACCTGCCTCTGTGACAGCTCTAGGCTCCGTAAACTGTGAAAAAGTACACAGGGTAGCGGACTACACCTTG
This sequence comes from Leuciscus leuciscus, assembly GCF_965113295.1. Taxonomy (NCBI): domain Eukaryota; kingdom Metazoa; phylum Chordata; class Actinopteri; order Cypriniformes; family Leuciscidae; genus Leuciscus; species Leuciscus leuciscus. The sequence goes on from NC_138746.1 coordinate 6,114,902, forward strand.
TAATCAGAAAAACATTCTCCAGCTGTCAATCATCATGCCTTTTCGGGTTTGCTGACGTTGGATTTGCTGGCATGTCTTCAAAGGGTGGCGTTTTAGAGAGAGGGCGTGTTATGACATCTCAAATGGGGAGCCTAACTGAATTTAAGTGACTGTCCAAGATGAAAATATTAACCCTGTAAAGCCTGACATATGGAAAGATAGTCAGAAAAATATTTTATTTTGAATGGAACAGTTTATTTATTAGCAGTTAAAAAAAGTTTGCATATGCATTTTGTTTTGTATCATATGTGATACATCAGGCTTTTATGGCCGATATAGTATGATAGTAAGGACGTGGAGATAAAAACATCAGTTTTATTCAAAGGTCCTAACTGAGCAAAAATATGCAATTTGTTACAGATTTATTATTTATATGGCCAAAAAGAGTGGCACATATGCAGTACAGTTATGATTGAGAAATGAACAATTAAAATCCTATTTTATCATATTTGATACAGTACTTACATTTGAACATGATTTTTCAAGTCAATCTCCTTTATTTATACAGTGCTTTTATATTTCTAAAAAAATATGTTTGGATAATCAAGTTGCTTCAGTCTAAAATGTTCATCTTGAAATATTACTTACAATATTAAAGTAATTCTTACGTTTAATTTATTAAAAAATCATTACAGATTTCAGATAACAGACTGAAGGTGGATGTTTTTACAATTATGCTAAAAGGCCTTTTACTTGCTAAAAAAATATGAATTGTCATTCAGAGGGCAAAAGAAGGCATGTTGTAGATTGTGTACTAAAAGTTTTTGGTAAATTAGAGGCCTTAGAAACTCATGTATCAAATATGATGTAGTAATCTTTATAGGGTTACGGTAAACGCCTGCTATGTGAGCTCTACACTGTAGAGGCAGGTTCTCAAACTGAACATTGTTTAGATCTGCATTATCTTGTTGGTCAGTCCCTAATAGCTCTGCTGAGATGTGCTAATATGTGGACGTTCAGGTTCTGCCAGTTGGAGCTGCAGCTGATGAAGTTTGACTCACAGCTTGAGCAGGGAGCAGCCAGTGTGGACTTGTCTCAGATTTTTCTGCAGCACACATGTGTGAGCCCGTCACTCTCACAAGTAAAAAAAACTTTGACTGCTGTGCTCTGGGACACTTCGACCTGAAATGAACTTCTTGTATGACCCAAAATTTATAATTGCAGAGCCCTAATGCGACCCAATGGGATGATCTTGATGCGAAGCCAGATATAAAATCATGAGTGAGAGAGTTTGATGTCATCCTTTTTCTTTGTTTGTTTACAATATTCATTATTAGTAACGTATGCATTTCTTGTTGCTGTGATACAGCATTAGCTAAAGCACAGCATGCTGATTAAAGTACTGCCACTTAAAATAATAAAACTAAAAACAGAACAAATCTTGATAAACTAGTCGACTTCACTAATCAATTATTCCGCTGTTGCAGAATTAGTAAACTAGATTTTTTTGGCAATTCCCACAATTATAATTTTTTATGGAATATTGCAGTTTATTGTAAAAAAAAATTCTGTGCACATAATTATATTTTTAATACTCATGTCCCCTTATAATCTTGTTAACTTCCCCTTCCCGTTACAGCGACATCTCTTCTCTGATTAAATGTGTGCAGCAGCATGAGGGCTGAGCAATAAAGCCTCCTTTCCAGGAACCTGTCACTCACTTGAGGTAGCAGTGGTTTGCAAATGATTCTATCAATTCCTGATAAACAATATCAAGTTCTGTCTTACTTCTTCTTTTTTTAATTTTTTTTTATTCGAGAATCGTTACTCGGATCGTCACTATAGGGAAGGAAAGATGATTGGAATTCCGGTTCGTGCCGGCATTAAAATAAGGGTTTGATATAAAGAACTTTTTTTTTTTTTTTTGCCATGGTTTAGTAAAGAAAAGAAAAACAAGGGCATGTTGCTGACACATTATATATACTTTTTTGGGGGGGTCGGGTCAAGTGTTTGTTCAGCGTTTAACGCAAAGGAAATGGAAGTACCTTTTGATACTCTCACTGTAAAAAAAGCAGGAATATCTCCCAACCTGAATGTGGACCATATAAGGATGTTTTAAAAGAGGAAACAGAAATCTAATGCTACAGGGTATGAATTGTAATACAGAAGTGAAACTGCAGCCACATTGAAGATGTTTGTTGAATATCTAAATATTTAAGCATTGCCGTGAGAGAGATCTGTTATCTTGTTCTGTGTGCATTGCTGGAATTCACATACTTTTCAACCTATTGAGTCAGTCACACGTTTTTACAGTTGAGGGAAGCTGAATGCATGCTGACCTATTACATTAGGAAATACTCTACTAGATCTACTGTATCTAAAAGTTCAGGAGTCACTCCACCCATGCAGTCCAAAGATTATGAATCACGGTCTACCTACAGCACACACAAATCCCTTGCTTGTTTCATTTGAACCTGCCTCTTGATCCACCCATTTTGCGCCTACTGCAGAGGAAACTCCCTAATGGTTAACAGAAGTCTCTGTTAACTGAAAGCATGCCGTTTGACTTGCCTGTGCATAGTCCAGGTGACTTCGGGTAAATTTGAGTCGTGTGACCCCCTGTGGAGGTCACTTATGTTTCTGGCCAGTCTAGTCACTTTGAAATGCCAGTGATTTGCATGGTCCATTAGCCACAAATCAACAGAATGAGCTAGTCCCCTAAACTTGGAGTATCTAGGGCAAGGTGTGATATTTCTTTAGCTATTTCCTGGCTTGCACTGCTGTCTAAGGTTTAATGTGAGGTTGAAATAGGTCAACATACTGTAATAGTTTTATGCCAGGTGTAATATTCAAAGTGCATACCTACCTTATACAATGACGAAAATAATTTAACATGCAAGGAAAAAAGTGTAGCTAACTAACTACTTGCATCTTAAACTAACTTTTACATCCAGGAGCAATGCAATAGTGGCCTGCCTTTTGTCTTCTGATGCCCTGTGGCTTTTCAGTTTCCATCTTTCACTGTCTCTGTCTTTATCTTTCACTGTCTGTCTTGTCTCTCTACCGTTGTATCTGTTGAACTCAGGCAAGACAACCAACCCTGTGACATCACAAGTTGTAGTAATGCAAGATGGCAGCGCCTTTGCTACAAAAGCTATATCAAAAAAGCTTTTTTCTCTTTTGAATTGTTAGATTAACAATGTTTATTATAATATACTTTTTGATTACAGTGAAAATCCATTTGCTAAATAATGTTAACTTGACTGACTGCTTCATTTTCACTTTAGGAAACTGTTCAGCGTTTGGCTATATAATGTTATTATTGCACAGTGCACATAAACTGCCTCACAAAAGTGCACAAAATTCACTGAAATTATCATAACTTACAGTTCAGTACTTGAGTCAGATGTTTGATTCTGTTGTGTTCTTAAAGGATTCAGTGAGTTTATTCTCTGAAGGATTTGTTAGACTTATTCAAACTGGAAACTCGAGAGTTGTTTTGAATGATTCATTAAAAGATTTGACTTATGAGTCATTTGTTTGTCAATCGGACTACAGCGGTTGTGCTTTGTTTTGCCTGCAGTCCACAAAGACAACCCAATATACTGTAACAACATGTTTTCTTGCCGTTATTTTAAAGGAACAGTTCATCACATTCAAGTGGTGCAAGAAAACTCTGCCTTGGACTGTAGAATCCTAAAAATGTAAATGCTTGTTAAACGTCAAGACATTTTAATAACGAACCAGTTCAAATATAGACACTTTGCATTTTATTGTGACCTTCGATAACACAGTTCTACAGTTTGATAACAAACATTTCCATATCCGACTTCGATAAGCTTATTGTGTAGTGTGTCTGTCGCATCTCATTGGTCAGTCCCACTATAGAGCTCACTTGTTCTGCAGAATACAGTTAGACTGTCTCTAATAAATGAACGGCTATGTTGGAGGTTGTGAAGTAAGTGTCTCTCCTCGCTCAGATTTCCTGTTGCAGTCTCATGACGGAGGCTCTGCTGGTCTATAGATAGAGCTGGAGACACTGGGCTCAGCTGAGCTGCTCTGGTGAGCTGTCAGACAGCTCAACAGGTGCTGAGCAGAAGAATCACACACACACACACACACACACACACACCGAGCCCACCCTCTCTAACCTCACCATATGTTTAAAGATTTGCCGTAAGCTTTGTTTAAATGTTTGCTGTCAGGCTGCATACTTTGCAGTGACTGTCCTTTCTGTCAAGGCATAATTGCATTGGAATGTGATGTAATTAATTATTGTGTAGGGTATTGGGAAATGTAAGCGGGTCATATTGCATGTGTGTGTCACATGAGGAATGTGATAGTCAGAAATCACCCAGCATGTGTTTACCTGGAGTGAGTGTATGTGTTGATCTTAAATTAGACTCTGTTGCTGAATCATGTTTGTTGTTTTTTCACCTAGTTAAAGATGGTGTGATTGAGTTCGGCCGTACACGACACGTATAGACGTGAATTATAGACAACCCCCATTGCTTCAGCCACACCCCCTCACTTACCAAACCTCACCCTCCAAAGACATGTCAGCAGCAAACACGAAACGCTTAAGAAAAGCTGAAAAGAGAGGGCTACTTTTTTTGCAGAACCTAGAGACTGTCACAGAGACAGGTGTGGTTTCCCAGGACACCTATTTGAGTGATTTGAGTCTCTTAGATGCCTTAGACTCTTAGATGCCTTCCAGTGTTTAGTAATGGGGGGGGGGGGGGGGGGGGGGATAATTATTATAATAATTAATAATAATAAGTAATAATACTAACACTAATACAAATAACTTATCATCAAAACTTCTGGAAATGTCTTCCATGTTTTAATTTTAACAGTAAAGCACATTGTGTAGCATGTTGTTTGACAAAGTTTGTTTAATTTCATATGATTAAAAGAAATTAAATTGTTTTATTATCTTCATTTGATTACCAGAATAAACAACACCGAATTTGTGTAAAAAAAAAAGCAAACAAAAAAAAACATTTCATAGATATTTTTTAAAAATGTCGTATAAGTTTCATGATTTCAATTAATTAGACATGCTTTTTAATGTTATGGTGTAAAACAGGTCTGGCAGAGAGCTTTATTACTCCGCTTGTGAAGGCTATGACAACACCACGTATCCGTAACACGCCCGCTCCGCGACACTAGTAGTTTCGGGGGTCAACCCCTATTAAATGTTTTACTAAACAGTCCAGTGAAGTATAATATACCCACCCAGCCATGGTTTCTCTCTTCTTATATCATGTCTACCTATGTATTATGAAGTAGTTGCTTCCCCAACTGTGGTTGCATGGAAAATATGACTGTTCCCCCTCTTTTTTTATTTTGCAGCATTTATTTATAGGACTATAGAGAGACAGGAAAGTTGAGGGAGAAAGATAGCCAGTAGGATCGAGACATGACTCTGGTTTGAATATGGCTCCCGTGAGCCAGCTGCTCATATATATATCATCAGCATGTGCTCTATCCACAGCTCTGATGGCTGTTCTTGTTATGATTGCTGACTTTTGAACCATCAGCCTTAAATGCCACCAACAGTTGAAAATGCAGTGAAGATGCATATATTTATATCTAAACTTGGTGGGAATATGTATCTTTAACTACACTGTAGCATCTTAACATTGTTTTTGAAATGTACACATTGCACAGTAATAATTCTTGGCTCATTTTGCATTTAAGAGAGTAAGTGAGCAATGAGACTCATATTCTGTAAGGCAGAGAGTAATATGACTGGTTCATTCAGCACTGATGAGAGTGATGACTCTTTTTTCCAAAATTTCAGGTCTTGCGTACCATTAAGTGTCCAGACAGAGTGCTTCCTGTTCAGACTGTTTAGTGGTACAGCTGTTTAGATGAATTCTGTTTTCTCTCTTGTGCAGGCGGAGGCTAGACTTGCTGCGAAGAGAGCTGCTCGCGCAGAGGCCCGGGACATCCGAATGAGAGAACTGGAGCGACAGCAGAAAGAGGTGTGTTTTACAGAAAACATATAAGGTGACAAAAGGCACTTGAACTTGCTGCCTATAGAATGACATAATGGGCTTTCGCACCGGAGGAACCTTTTAATAGTTCCTAGGAACAATTTTAGTTCTTGGAACTCCTTTTGGATGAACTAATTAGCTCCTACTTCAGAGTAGGGTCTAAACCAGGACTATAGGAACTACCAGTGACGTTAGTGTACGCTGATTGGCCGAACGCATGCGAAAAACCAGCACCCGCTATTTAAAAAAAAAGCTGTATAAACACACACATTATAGCCTATATATTTACTCCATAAACTTAACTCTACAAACATGGAAAACAGTGATAGATGGGCCTCTTAACCTTTACGCTGAGGAGAAAATCCAACGCGACTTTGAGGGGACCAAGCAAAACATGATTATGTATTTCTGCTCAGCTAGCAACATTGGATATCAACCACACGCCATACGTTAATACCTTTCCATATACTGTCTACTTTCTTTGTATAACAAGTTATATCTAATAACGTATTAGACAGGACTGTTAAACAGATCGTAAACTAATGAACACGGAGAATGCGGGCTTTATAACTCTTTCCTGTGCCTTTGCCCAAATCCAGAACCATGCCTATGTGTTTACTATACTTATTTAATTTAGGTCTGTTGACCTGCAGATCTGTCCTTCACTGATCCTCTGTTCTAAAACCTAGTGAACTGCATGTATAGGCAGCATTGTAAGGCATCATAAGCACACTTTCAATGTGCAGCTAATTGATGTACCTTTGCATATATCCTTCATGGAGAAGGAAAACCCATAATGCATTGCGACGGGCCATTACCTTAGAAAAATGATTCTGCAAAACAATATTGAAATATTGAACCGAGTCTCTTGTAGGATGAGCACTATTAGTATGATGGGTGGGGTTGCTGACTATTTAGCTCGATCACTTATGAGGTTCCATTTCAGTTCGGATGCTGACTGTGTAAACAATAAACGGCAAGGCAGTTCACTAGGTTTTGGAACAGTCTTTGTATTTTGTTCAGAATATGCCTGATCTTCTACAGACTGTCACCTCTCTTTCGATGCAATGAAGCCAAAGCTGAAAGATAGTTTTTAGAGATCTTCTGAGCAGCTTTTTGAGTTGTTTTAAGCATTTTTGTTCAGAAGAATAAGTATGACTGTGTTTACAAATAGTTCCAGATTCAAAAACCAGATTTAGCTTGCTGACAAACTAAGCTCATAAGTGGAAACAGGCCTTTAACAATACAGTGTGTTTTTAATGGTTGCAGACACATGTGAATGATTCAGTTATAGATGTCAGCTGTATCTGTCAGTGTTTTCTGTACTTGTGAGTTCCTACACTCACAGATCTGGTTGGAAGAATATGTTTACAAAGTGCATACTTTCAGTATGTCTAATCTTATCTTATAATGGGTTTATTCGTCAGAGTCTTTGTTTGTGAAATGTTTTTCACTGTCAGAAATTCACAAGTACCAAACAATCCACTGTCATATTGAAGTGCAATAGAAGTCTTTGTGTTTGTCTCGTGGCTGTCTCTCTCTCACAGCTGTCTTACCATCAGCACTCCTCCTCTAGCAGGAAATGGGGGCAAATCCACCAATGGATGGTATGAGAAAGATTAGGCCAGTTTGAACATGCATGTACTTTTTCCTTTAACTAATAAAGAACATCAGATGGGAGTGTGCTATCTGTGTTCTCAGACACTCAGTTGATTGAATTTGGCTTACATGCATGTTTTGTTAATATTACTTGTGCTCTTTTGAATTTATAAAAGAACCTTTGTGGTCCTGTTGTTGTCTAAAAATAGTATTCTTTTAGGATAGCATTGAATTCACTTTTCACAGGATTTTTTTTTTTGTGTGCGTGTGTGTGTGCATGGGAGTGTATTACAGTAAAAATGGATCTCAGTGTTCTAATTTGTCTGTATAATAACTATTACCTAGAGGCTACATTTACTTTATGGTCTGGGTGATACATTCCTGATGCATTTGTCATTTTATCACAGTGATTTTAATACATTTTTACATTTTATTTGGAAATGATTAGCAGCTATGATCTTTAATGAAGGTTTTCAAAACCCTGCACTGTCATCTATTAAATTGTTTATTTTAGAATGATTTTTATATTGGTGCATATCAATGAACAATATTTTTTAATTTAAAAAATATTACTTTTTATCAAAATAAATTCAACTTATTTATTCAATAAATAACATGGTGGAAAATATGCATTAATTTATTTTGAGATAGATATTTACTATTTAACTGCATCAGTAAAAGCAAATGCATAAACATCTATTTTGTCAAAGGGGTAAAAATTGGGGGGGGGGGGGGGGGGGGGGGGGGGGGGGGGGGTTTACCTATATTGCCCCTATTGTCATATTGCTTTATGCTTGTCCTGAAATTTGAACAGGCCTTACAAACCCTAACATCAGCATGTTAAGTGTGTTTAGAGTTTGTTTAGGACTGCCGGCGAAGGCTAACACTAACAGCCTGAAACGTGCAGCGTTCTTTTGTTTAAATGCTATCTCCTTCACTCTCTTCATATCAGGCTGATGCAGAAAAGGCCCGTCATGGTCATCATTCCAGTAGCCACAGCCGACGGGTCTGTATCTCCTGATGTTGCTGTCTGTCTCCTGCTCTTTCTCTTTTCATTTTGTTCCTTTTTTGTTGGTCTTATTCCTTTGTTCTTCCAATCTCTCCTCAACAGGGATTAAATGATGACACAGCGTCGGTTCGGAGTGTGGGAAGTTATAGGGTGTGTGATTCTGGACTTTATGAAAGTACATTTAGAACAAATTTTTCTTATGAAGATAATTGCTCATTTTCAGGACCTGTGTAGAGTAATATGTACCCAGAAGCCAGTGTGAAATAGGTCATATTGGAGACATTTGAACACTAATAATAATAATTGTTTCAATTGAAATATTGGCACCTGCCATACAAATAGAAATCTGCCCAAGTATTCAGCATTTTTTTTAATTGATCCCACAATCACAAACAATGGAGAGTAGTTTTAAAAGCTCATTTAGAGACAATATGTTGCAATCGTGCCATGGAAATTGCAAATTAATGTTTGCCTATTGGATTTCTCTTTACTTTCAAAGTCAAATTCGTCATCTTTACGAGACTTGAGCAGTTCTCATCACTCCAGTCGGGTTAGTTCTTCCAGGAGAAGAGACTTGTTGGTACGTCACTGTGTGTGCTTCTCTCCAGGCATTGTATTGTGTGTATTTTGGCAACATGGTTTTCTCTTGTGTGTGTGTGTGTGTGTGTGTGTGTGATGATGTGTCATGACTCTAAATTAGACTACTGCATACTAACTTTGTTTGCGCTCTTAGATAGACAAGCTTTTTGTGGCCAAGATTGTCACTGTAACAAATAATTTGGCTTTTATTGAAATTAAATAACTCTAAAAAGTGCTGCCACCGACTAAAGATTTCCCTAGTTGGCTGTTAGTTGTTCATTTAGGCCATTAGTTGGGGGTGAAAATACTAAACCATAACAATGAGCATTTAAATTATAATTAAGCACTCCAGTTGCAGCGACATCGCAAACATCGCTTAACCTTTTCTGAGATCAGATCATGAACTAAATAAATTACCTATAATATAAATAACAGCCTTATCTTAAAAAATGTAGGACATAAATATAAATTATAAAGAAACAAATAAATACATATACATTAAACTGAAATGCTTAAAAGAGAAATATCAGTGCAAACATAATCAGGCAGATGCACAAGCAGCCTTAACATGGTATGAAAACTCAAGAGGTCAATGTCACTGTGTGGACTTTGCCAATTACTGTGGAGTTTTCTTACCTACTAATTAAAATTTAGTGGACCAAGCCTCTTTTCGTCAACTAACGTTCAGTCAATTATTAGGGGGCAGCCCTTATTCTAAAGCTGATTATTAATAAATATATACAGGGTTTCCATGGTCATGGAAAATCTAGAAATTAGCTAATTTTGATATTCATACATGGAAAAGGAGGTGAAAAGACAGCTAAAGAATAATGTAAGAAGAGCCTCATTTGATTTGCATGCAGGTTGCTTCAAGACTGATATGTGTGGACATTACGGGCAGATTTTGTGCTGTTGATGACTAGCACAGTTGAGTGGTTTTCTATAAATGAAGTATACCACCACTGACTCATTGTGCTGTGGCACTAACACAAAAAGGTCTGACATAACGCTCCCTTATTAGCGCACATGGCATGTCTGCGGCGTGGATTAATTCATGTTATATGTATATCCAGCATAGATTGTGATTGACTGCTGTTTTCTCTGCAGTCTGGTGTCTCCAGTAGTTCCACTTTGAAGAGCTCCCTTTCCACTGTATGTATCTATGCCAGTTTATGTCTTTTCTCCATTGAGTGTCAGTTGTTCAGCATTTAAGTGTTTTATAGTTCTCCTGTTTGACTAATACAAGGGGAGACGGTTCATTCCAGCATCCTCCTATGAGATCATAACTGTGTATATCTATGATTAGATATTTTAGGGTTGCATGATTAATCAAAATGAAACTAAAATCGTGATTAGGTTTAGTCTTAGTGACTCAGTGCAATTATCAAATGGCAATGGCTGTGATTTAATTAAATAAATATATGTTTCAGAGTGAAGCTTATGATCTGTGTTTTCAGTGTCTCAGAGCGGCTCTGTTTGCAGTAAATACTCCTCCACAGTCCACACAAACTCATCTCTGCACCTGCTCTGAGTCTGGGTCACTTTTAACGTACATTTGGGAACGCAATGTGCCAACCACTTCCTAAACTTGTAATGAGAATCGCTTATAAAACAACTGTTGTCAACAAAAGAGAAACTTTTAGAGCTCCCTGCGATTTTCTGCCAAAATTAAAGCTTTATGGATTAATGTGTAAAAAAATGATGAAAATTAGAAAGCCATGAATATTACATTACATTTAAATTTTTTCACTTAGCAGATGGTTTTATCCAAAGACACTTACAAATGCGTTTCACCAATCTTAAAGAGGCAATAACACAAGAAGTGCTACCAATACAAAGTCTTAAACATGAGAAATAGTGAAAACACAGAAGAATTTTTATTTATAATATTAGTTTTGTTCTTTTATAGTTGTACGGCTGATAATTATTATTATATTATTTTTCTTGAATGCTAATATTTTTTTATTTTACAGTGAAATATAGATATATTTCTTATTATGTTACTTTTTATTTGATTTTTACTGTAGAATAAAATTATTATTATTATATTATTTTTCTTGAATGCTAATTTTTTATTTTACAGTGAAATATAGATATATTTCTTATTGTTAAATTATTTTTATTAAATAATCATGATAAAAAATAAATATATTTTTTTATAACTATTTTGTTTGGCCAAATTGCACAGCCTTACAAACAAGCAGCGCAAACCTAGAGCTTTTTTTTAAAATCACAATCATAATTTTTATCAGAAAAGTTAGGCTTTCCCCCCAAAATTGTGCATCCCTACTAGGTTCTGTTGCTTCTAAAATGAATCCTGTTAATAAGAATTCTACACATGTGTGCTCTTTCCTTCCAGAGCTCTGTATATAACGATCTTCACAAAAAACATGTTGGCAGTAGCTCCAGAAAGGACCTTCTGGTTAGTGCTGTTCAACATCCTGAACTCAAGTGCTGCTTCCTTCTTCATGCATCATCTTTAACATGTTATTCCTGCTTAAGAGCACGATATATTTGAGAATAATAACTACTATGCCAGATATCTGTGTTCATTCTCCATTGCTTTACACCACTTCTTTAGACTGGATTGTATCATGACCAAAGAAACTACAGCAGCTTAAAGAACTCCAAACCTCCTCCCTCTACCGCCTCTACCTATACGCCACGGGTTTGTCCGCTTCCTTTCTGCATGTTCATTACTCACATTGCAAATCTTTTATAGGAAACATCTTTGAGTCCTCCTGGAAAGTTCCTACTTGCAAATGACGATATGATCTAGTTCATTTCTCTTGTCTAGTAGTCAATGTCTTTATTCCAGTATTGGTTGTTCCTTCAGTTTTAGAAGCTAGTCTGGCATCATCTGTTTGATTCAGTGGTTTAGGAGAGATATCTGACAGCTGTCGATTGTTTGACCTTCACAGGCTCCGTCCAGCAGCAGTTCTGCAGGTCTGACGCGCAGCTGTAGTGTGGTCAGTCTGATTTTCAGCACATCTGCCATGTGATCGGATGTGATACAACCCCACTGATCACATGCAAGCAACTGTGATGTTTTATAAGCCTCTTTGTCATCCTTTTCATTTTAAAAATTGTGAGATCTGTTTTGACAGGCCTCCATATGTGATGATGGTCTGTATAGTTCATATGGTTCGAGAGCTGTAAGTGATGCCATAGTATATAAAATAACAATCATGTGATATATCCCTGGAGCGGCGTTAGCTCAGTGGTCAGTGTTTTTCCCCGCAGCCCTCTGAATGCAGCTGGTATTCTTCTGGTGCCAGCTCTACCCGTAGTAGCCCTGTGGTGAGCGTCACGTGTCTTGAGCTGCAGCATGTCGCACAGCAGCTGATCATGCATTTGTTGATTCTGAAACGCCAGTGTGTGTTTTACTGTATTATACTCCTTTTGAAAGTAGATGTTCTTTCTAGTCTAACTCCAGGTATTGAACTTTGTGTGTGTAACTCATCCTGCATTTTTATGTGCTACGAACATGAATGATACCTGGCATGTTAAGGAAAGGTGTGCCATACTTTTTTTTCCTTTTTTTTTTTAAGCAATTGAACTTAAGGTTTATAAGGTCACAGACCTACACTGAAGCAGGGACTGAGCTATACACTACTGTTCAATAGTTTGTGGTTGTAAGATTTTTTTTTTTTCATGTTTTTGAAAGCAGTCTCTTCTGCTCACCAAGGCAGCATTTATTTGATCAAAATACAGTAAAAACAGTAGCCTGGAAATCCAGACCTAAATCTAAAAGATTAATGGTCTGGTGTCGACTAATGAAAATCGGCCAGCTCGAGGGGCGGCACCAAGCATGCATTTGAAAATCTCACTGCACACAATTAGATAACACTCTTACCGTATCCGGTCGGCAAAACAGTAGGGATGCACCGATATGCAAATTTTGGCCGATACCGATAACCGATAATTCTTTATATTTGAAAGCCGATAACCGATATATTGGCCGATAAATCGAAATCTAAATTTGTCTATACTTTTTGAGAGCCTGATTACAAAAACAAAAGTTTCACCATTAAAAGCCATGTCCCAAAACACAATTTTATGAAGCCATTTTCACAGCAAAAAAACTGAATTTTCCTTATTTGAAGTGATTCCAATCATATTTCAAGCAATTTAAAGCCATCATGGTGAACAGTGCGCATCTGAAGTGTCTCAGCTGAAGGAAATAATGCATTATTTATCGGCTTTAATATATCGGACATATTTTCTTATCGGGCCGATAACGATAACCTAAAAAATTAGCATATATCGGCCGATACCGATATGGTGGCCGATATATCGTGCATCTCTACAAAACAGCAAAAACGCACTTCTTGCAAAGGAATGATTCGAGTGGCGTCTTCTGTTGCTCTTTTAGATAAAAAGCCAAGTCTAACTCGTTCATTGTAGCGGCCGAAGCCGTTTCAAACAACTGGTGTTCATCCATAGGCATCTTGCAATGTTTACTAATGACTTCGACGTCACAGCACCGTCGTCATCTGTTTAGCTCCTCTGGCCCGCCTATATCAGATAACCCGCTGTGATTGGTGCAGCTCAGATCGAGGGGCATATTTAATGAGCATCATTACTCGACACCAGAGTAACTCGCTGAGCAAATTGAACTTGTGCTCTCGCGAGAACTCTGGATTACCATGGTATAAAAACAGTACAATTGTGAAATATTGTTACTGCTTAAAATAACTTTTGAAAGCTGTATCATTTCATTCTTCAGTGTTCCTTCGGAAATCATTCTAATATTCTGATTTTGCTATTCAAGACACATTTCTTATTATTATTAATGTTGAAAGCAGTTTGTGCTGCCTAATATGTTTGTGGAAACCATGATAATTCTTTTCTTATATAAATAGAAAGTTCAGAACAGCATTTATTTGAAATAGAAATATTTTGTAACATTATAAATGTCTTTACTGTCACTTTTGATCAATTAAATGCATTCTTGTTAAAAAGTAGTAATTTCTTTCAACGACAAAAAATCGTACAGACTCAAAACTTTTGAACGAACGACAGACTTCGAGGTGGACTTTTTTTTACTTTGGCCAACAAGCAACCACCCAGATCACCTTAGCAACTGCCGAGCAACACCCTGACAACCATAACCACATAGTAACACTCCGACTCATGTCTACAAATTTGTTTATGTGCCTCTATTCCATGAGGCCACTGGAGCTGAGAAGCTGTCGACTTCTAAATGTTAGAGAGGGAAATATAAGACAAATGGCCGTTTTCGAGTGAAAGTGCTTGTAAGTATCCAGAAATGTGTCCCTTGTGGTTAAATTGTTTAACAACAACTGAGTGAATTGTTCGTTGTTGTTGTTGTTGGCTTGGTCAAAGAACATCCTGGTCAAAGGTTAAAACCGTCGTGGTTGGATATATTATGTCCCGAAATGTATTCAAATAAGTTCTTTGTTGCATTCAAAGCATCATCTGAAAGCATGAAAATTTGGATGCATCGGTGGTGTCTTGATAGTTTGTTGAAGGTGGGACAGGAATGCAGCTGGTGTCTTTGTTACTCATGTCCCAAACATCTTAGACAGCAATGACATTGTTTAATGACTTGTCACTAATACGAATGGAGTGCTATTAAAAGATTGACTTTTTCCTTGAAATGGTTGCAAGTTCTGCTTAAGTCATGACATATGGTTTTTGGTTTTATTTCCTGTGCCAATGTTCTTTTCTTCTCTGTAATCACCCTTATTTAAACTTTTAGTCATCCTCTGATGACGATTCTGTCAGCACTGTGTCCCAAAGTCGACGTGGGAGAAGGGATAGTGTGGTGAGCCATAAAAAAAAAAAACTAACCAATGCAATGCAACCACATATTGTTTTCATTAAAACAATAATATATCAAAAACAACTTCTTTCTTAAGGTTGACCATTACTACTTCTTTTTTCCTTTATCTTTCTCATGTTCTTGTCTTGTCTGTGTAGTTGTCTGATTTCTCGGATATCTCCGAGACGGCTGCTGATTATTTCAGCCGCTCTAATCGCAGGGGCAGCATTGTCTCTGATCTTGATGATCTGAGCATCCCAGACCTGGATAGTGTGAGTCAAGACGTGCATGAAGTATTAACCGGTGTGACAACTTCACTAAAGACCACTGGATGACTTATAGGGATAGGTTATTTGTTAAAATTTCTTTACTTTGCATGGTTTAATAAGTAAATTTGACTGGACGACTGCTTTGTTTTATTCAAGGACCGCTTTTAGGAAGGTATCAAATGAAGTTGAATTTGTTCAACTTTCACTTACATGTATTATTCCAACAATAAGTGAATCAGCTATGGACTTCCTTGATCATAACACCGAAAATCATTCCTGTTTATCATTATTAAAATCATTACTACTGTTGTGTGTGTGTATCTGTAACTTGTCAGCATTTGGTTTTATAGCAGATTTTTTATGAAGTCTGGCCAGAGCACTGACTCTGGATCTCGCTGGTTAAATTATTATGTGACATGCATGATGTGCACCTGAATCAGTTATTGGAACTACAGCAAGTAGAATCCCACTAACTAAGGCAAAACCCTGTTAATAGCCATTGAAATTACGCCAAGTATGTATTTCTAATAGTTTCAATGTGAGTAATGTTATTGTCTTCTTTTTCAGCTCGACGAGAAATGTGACAAGCAGTTTACAGACACCTTCAGCCGGGTAAGAGGAAGAGAGATCATTTCCCACTTCCCATTGTAGACTGGCATTTGAGCCATAATTAAGACCCTAGTTCATTTTACTCTTCTCATTAGGGTAAAGTTCGTCTGTATTTGGTCAATATTTCCAGATTTGGAGCCAGAGCGGGTTTAAGTGATTTATGTTATTGTTGTTTTCATCATTACTGATTTAAATGCACTAGTGTTCAAAAGTTTGCAGTCAGTAAGATTTGTCTTTTTTAAAGAAATTAATACTTTTAATTAGCAAAGATGCATTAAATCAGGGGTGTCAAACTCACGGTGCGTCCCAATTCGCATACTATCCGTCCTAAATAGTATTCGAAAATAGAATTAGTACGTCCCAAATCGTAGTATGTTGAAAATGAGTGTTCCAAAGATACCCGGATGGTCTACTATTTCCGGTCAGAATCCGAAGTGCAGATCGATGCGCACTATAACGGCTAATATTGCCCACAACCCATCGCGCATTGGACGAGGATTCGGTTAGGACTACAAACACGAGTGAAAAGTGTTAAAAAACGACAGACATGGAGGACGCGCGAGTCCAGCGGTTATGTAGAGAGGTTTAGATAAAGGTGTTTGAGTGATTATCAGTATCTAACCTGACTAAAATGTATTTTTTCAATGTTGTCCACATTATATTGCATCTGCAGCGGCATTGTGAACTTTTGTAAAGATACGTTTAGCCATTAACTTTTAAATGCATCATTATATTCAAATTGCAAACACATGAGGAGAGTCTCCGCATAAAAGACCCATGACTGGCAGATGAACGTGCAACTACATTTCTCTCCGAAACGATAAGAAATTAAATTAGATTGAATGGAGGATTTTAACTGTGACAAGATGATTGACAGGGCAGTTTACGGTGACAGGACGCGCACGACAGATCTGTCCGTTAAAGATGACGAAGTAGTATGTCCCAAAGCTTGCCTACTCTTTTGCTACACACTCAAAAGTATGTACTTTTTCTTCACAAAAAGAGTACATACTTTTAGGGCGTAGTATAAGTAGGCGAATTGGGACGCAGCATCAGTTCCTGGAGGGCCACAGCCCTGCAGAGTTTAGCTTCAACCCTAATTAAACACACCTGATTAGCTAATCAAGTCCTTCAGGCTTATTTGAAAACCACAGGTGTGTGTGTGTTGAAGCAGGGTTGGAACAAAACTCTGTAGGGCTGTGGCCCTCCAGGAACTGAGTTTGACAACTGTGCATTAAATTAATCAAGTGTCAGTAAAGATACATTTACATTTAATAATATTTATACATTTAAAATGTTACAAAAGTTTCAAATAAATGCTGTTCTTTTGAACTTTCAGTTAATCAAAGAATCCTAAAAAATTATAAATCCGTATTAATGATAAATGATTCATAAGTTAATGATAAAAAATGTATCCCAATAATAAGAAATGTTTCATGAGCAGAAAAATTGCTTATTAGAATGATTTCTGAAGGATCATGTGACACTGAAGACTGGAGTAATGATGCTGAAAATTCACAGAAATTTATTAGATTTTGAAATATATTCAAATAGAAAACATTTGTTTTAAATTGTAATACTTTTTCACAATTTTACCGTTTTTACTGTGTTTTTTAATCAAATAAATGCAGTCTTGGTGAGCATACTTCTTTAAAAAACAAAATACTAACCCCGTACTTTTGAACGTTTTGTTAAGATACTTTTTGGTTAGGCTTAATACACAAATAATTCCTCCTAAATATCAATCAATAAAACTCTTGGTAATATACAGCAGCCTCAAAAAGTATTTGCACACTTGAGTCACTCTGAAAAATGTATGAATGTCATTGTATTTGATAATAAAATATCCAACCAATTTGCATCTGCAAGCAAATGATGTTCCATCTTCTCAAATAAATTTTTGCAAATAAATGTAACCAACAGGTGTTAAGGTTGTTGAATCAGCTTTTAATTCATTGTTGATGGGTGCTCTCGTGTCCTGCAGCCGTCCTCTCGTTGTGCCACCCCGGCGCTCTCCGCAGCTGCCCTGGCATCTCTGGGAGGAAGCACTTCTAGACGGGGGAGCGGAGATGCTGGAAGCGTCATTATGGATGCAGAAGCTTCTCTCAGCGAATTAAGGGTAATGTTGTTGTTTATCTGCATATGTTATTGCAGTCAGCTAGTTTACAGATTCAACACAATCTCTCTGTAATAGGGATTTCTCTGGGATTCTTTTTAAATGGGATGAATCTTCCTGTCTTTGAACATATTTTGGCTAAGCATAGAGCATCATACTTTCCTATTGAATGCATTTGATCTCAGAGAATCCACTTGTTCATTTCCCAGCATTATTTGATTTTATTTGTGTCTTTGTTAATCTTTTCCTTTCTTTCCTCTTTGTGTTTGAATGCCCTTGGGAAGCTCTTTCCCTTTCTGTGTTTGTAAAAAATGTACAATCAGAGGTCACCGCTCTGACCTTCAGTGAATGCCAAACCTTTCCCATGATTCATTCATCCATCTCAACAGGACATCTATGATCTAAAGGACCAGATTCAGGATGTAGAGGGCCGATACATGCAGGGTCTTAAAGAGCTGAAGGTAGAAGGTCCTGAGCTCAACGCATGCCTTTCCTTATCCTCCACTAACACACCAGACACTTAGCACTCTTTAGTCTGAAAGCATGAGCCTTGCATGGGTCTTTCAATCACTACATTAGCTCTTTACAGTCACGTTTAGCCCACAGTGTTGTGTTGCCTGAAGAGGTAATTGCTCCAAAGCGCCAAAGTCACATGGAAGTCTTCTGCCTCACTCCAAACTACTGTTAAAGAAGATGGAGGACGACACACCTTTACTCTGGATGTTTCAGCTGTAGCTGTGTGAAGAATGTTTAGTGTTTGTACAGTTCACGTTTGGAAGCTGTAGATATTTAAAACATTAAATATGCAGATACTAGTAAGACCCTGTGAAGGAACTTTACAAGAACAAGTGTTAATGCAGGGAAAGATTTGATTTTATCTATTGAGAAGTGATTGGATTTTAAGTAGTTGCCATTACTGTATATACAACTGTTCAAAGGTTTAGGGTCAGTAAGATTTTTTTGAAAGAATTAATACTTTCATTCAGCAAGGTTGCTTTTAATTGGTCAAAAGTGACAGTAAAGACATAATGTGACAAATGATTTCTATTTCAAATCATTTTTGTTTTGTTTTTTACTTTCTATGCATTCAGTTTTTCTACACAAATTTTAAGCAACACAAATTTTTCAGCATTGATAAATAAGACAAATTTCTTAAGACACTAAAGACTTTAGTAATGATGCTGAAAATTCAGCTTTGCCGTCACAGGAGTAATGTTATTCTAAATTGTATTAATATTTCACAATATTACTGTTTTACTGTATTTTTGATTAAATAAATGCAGCCTTGGTGAATATAAGAAACCTCTTTCTAAAACACTAAAAAATCTTATCAACCTCAACCTTTGAACGGTAATGAACCTGAATTGAACAGGTGATTGGAGCAAAGGAGCTGAAGAGGAGGAGCAAGTTATTTTAGAAAGAGTTACTAAGACGAGCCGTAAAAAAAGATTCACAGTAAGACCAGGAACGTCTGTTTAGTAAAAGGGCCTTGACTTTAGAAAAAGGTTGTTGTTGTTTTTTCAATTTTATGTAAAGCATTGAGTTGAATTACACTTTTACTTCTTCAATTTTTACCTGCACTTCACATTTTTATCTAATCTTCAGTGCAGTGATCAGAGTCTGCTTTGTTTATTTGCCTGTCATTAAGTTTTGTAGTGGTTTTGTGTTAAGGATTTTTTCCCTCCCTTTCATCAGGAATCTCTGTCAGAAGTGGAGGAGAAGTACAAGAAAGCCATGGTATCCAACGCTCAGCTGGACAACGAAAAGGGAAACCTCATTTACCAAGTGGACACACTCAAAGATGTTTTAGAGGAGATGGAAGAGCAAATGTCAGAGCTGCGCAGGGAAACAGAGGAGAAATCAAAGGTACTTGTACTAAATTGCTCATTTCTAAAAAATTGTTGCTTAAAACTGTTTTGATTAATTTGGCAATAATTAATCAGGCAAAAAAAGCATTGTATGGTCCAGCTGTGTGTATTGCCAATGCACAGACCAATGAGTGTAAATATATTATTATATTTTTTTATATATATTTCTGTGTATATACTGTATATACACACATATTTATACATATATACTATGTATGTATGTATGTACAGTGAGGAAAATAAGTATTTGAACACCCTGCTATTTTGCAAGTTCTCCCACTTGGAAATCATGGAGGGGTCTAAAATTGTCATCGTAGGTGCATGTCCACTGTAAGAGACATAATCTAAAAAAATAAATCCAGAAATCACAATATATTATTTTTTAACTATTTATTTGTATGATACAGCTGCAAATAAGTATTTGAACACCTGTCTATCAGCTAGAATTCTGACCCTCAAAGACCTGTTAGTCTGCCTTTAAAATGTCCACCTCCACTCCATTTATTTTCCTAAATTAGATGCACCTGTTTGAGGTCGTTAGCTGCATAAAGACACCTGTCCACCCCATACAATCAGTAAGAATCCAACTACTAACATGGCCAAGACCAAAGAGCTGTCCAAAGACACTAGAGACAAAATTGTACACCTCCACAAGGCTGGAAAGGGCTACGGGGAAATTGCCAAGCAGCTTGGTGAAAAAAGGTCCACTGTTGGAGCAATCATTAGAAAATGGAAGAAGCTAAACATGACTGTCAATCTCCCTCGGACTGGGGCTCCATGCAAGATCTCACCTCGTGGGGTCTCAATGATCCTAAGAAAGGTGAGAAATCAGCCCAGAACTACACGGGAGGAGCTGGTCAATGACCTGAAAAGAGCTGGGACCACCGTTTCCAAGGTTACTGTTGGTAATACACTAAGACGTCATGGTTTGAAATCATGCATGCCACGGAAGGTTCCCCTGCTTAAACCAGCACATGTCAAGGCCCGTCTTAAGTTTGCCAATGACCATTTGGATGATCCAGAGGAGTCATGGGAGAAAGTCATGTGGTCAGATGAGACCAAAATAGAACTTTTTGGTCATAATTCCACTAAACGTGTTTGGAGGAAGAAGAATGATGAGTACCATCCCAAGAACACCATCCCTACTGTGAAGCATGGGGGTGGTAGCATCATGCTTTGGGGGTGTTCTTCTGCACATGGGACAGGGCGACTGCACCGTATTAAGGAGAGGATGACCGGGGCCATGTATTGCGAGATTTTGGGGAACAACCTCCTTCCCTCAGTTAGAGCATTGAAGATGGGTCAAGGCTGGGTCTTCCAACATGACAATGACCCGAAGCACACAGCCAGGATAACCAAGGAGTGGCTCTGTAAGAAGCATATCAAGGTTCTGGCGTGGCCTAGCCAGTCTCCAGACCTAAACCCAATAGAGAATCTTTGGAGGGAGCTCAAACTCCGTGTTTCTCAGCGACAGCCCAGAAACCTGACTGATCTAGAGAAGATCTGTGTGGAGGAGTGGGCCAAAATCCCTCCTGCAGTGTGTGCAAACCTGGTGAAAAACTACAGGAAACGTTTGACCTCTGTAATTGCAAACAAAGGCTACTGTACCAAATATTAACATTGATTTTCTCAGGTGTTCAAATACTTATTTGCAGCTGTATCATACAAATAAATAGTTTGTGGTAGCGCAAACCATGGGGTGGTGGTAGCGCAATGGATAAGACACATGCCTTTGGTGTGAGAGACCCGGGTTCGAATCCACTGTGAGACACCAATGTGTCCCTGAGCAAGACACTTAACCCCTAGTTGCTCCAGAGGCGTGCGACCTCTGACATATATAGCAATTGTAAGTCGCTTTGTATAAAAGCGTCAGCTAAATGAATAAATGTAAATGTAAATGTAAATAGTTAAAAAATCATACATTGTGATTTCTGGATTTTTTTTTTTAGATTATTCTCTCACAGTGGACATGCACCTACGATGACAATTTCAGACCCCTCCATGATTTCTAAGTGGGAGAACTTGCAAAATAGCAGGGTGTTCAAATACTTATTTTCCTCACTGTATGTATGTATGTATGTATGTATATGTGTGTATGTATGGATGTATGTATATGTGTATGTATGTATGTGTGTGTGTGTATGTGTGACACACACAGAAATATATATATATATATATATATATAACATATATAAATATAATAATATATATACACACACATATATTATGTAAACACAGAATTTTATGTTAGATGCGATTAATCGTGATTAAACGATGTTACAGCTGTGTTGAACCCTAAACACAAGCAGATTGTGTGAATGTATTTTTTTCCTTCTTTTGATTGACAGGAGCTAGAGCGACAGAAGCACACATGTTCAGTCCTACAGCACAAACAAGAGGAGCTAAAGGAGGGCATTCGTCAGCGAGATGAGCTCATCGAGGTAGAGACCAGAACAGAAATGGTTTATCGACCATATATTCAGTTGAAAACATAAAAAAAAAAAAAAAGAGTCTGCATTAGACTAAGTGTTTCAAAGCTTTTGCAGGATAATCAAGTTGTAGATGATTTGGAATCTTTCTGAGGGAAAGTGTTGTTCTTTATGTTCTTCATAGATGAAATAGTAAGGTTTGGATTCTCTATAGTCTATATCATTCACTCTCCTCCAATGAGATCCTCCTGTTTTCTTCCTTTCCTTCATATGTTCCGCCTCATTGCCGCTTTGTAGTGTCTGTTTTGAATCTGTCTTTTTTCTTCCTCTGCTTTATTAAACAAAACTCCAGGAGAACCAGAAATTTCAGCAAAAACTAGATACCCTCACAAGAGAGGTGTTTGACCTGCAGGAAACTGTTAACTGGAAGGACAAAAAGATTGCGGTATGACGGTTTAGGAGATAGTGTTTGGATTGACTCTGAAAAGGCTGATCAAATTTTATATATACTGTATGTGTGTGTACAGTATATATAAAATGTTATATATATATCATAATATGATTTATGAACAGTGTATGCACGCTTAAGTTTACACAAATTGATTGGCAGTTTGGATAGTTGTAAATGCATGGTGCTGCCCTCTGCTGGTATCCCATGAGCCTCAGCTGTTTACACCACAATTGTTGGGTACCATACAGTAGAGTTGAAAACTGTAAAAGGAACATAATGCATGAAAATCGATTACATCCAGACTTGCGTGTTTGAAGAAGGTTCGTTTTACTTCTAATATACTCACTTCTGCATGAAATCCAAGAATTGCTGAAGATGATTGGAAGAAAAGCACAGGCAACACTATATAGATAGACTAATAACCTCACTTCTTCACTTCCTGTACTGGTCATCTGTCAGCATGGTCTATTTTCATCCTACCATCTGTGACTAAAGCTAGGGCTGGGCAATATATGAAACATTTGTGATGGGTTAATCAATGTCATATTTTTTTACATTTACATTAATTCAGTCAGCAGACGCTTTTATCCAAAGACTTACAATTGCTTTTATACAAATTGAGGAACACAACAAGCGATTCATCTTAAGGAGGCAATTACACAAGAAGTGCCAGCAATACAAAGTTTCAAATAGGGATGCTCATAATTAACTGGTTAACTGAAAATAAGAATTTTTACCAATTAAGACTATCAGTTAAACGGTTTAAAAGGTAATTTAAGATATTTTAAGACGTTTGTTGCATGGTTAAAAAATATGCTACATGTATAAAATTGCATTTTTGAGAGAGAGGGAAAGAAAACAGACAAATCGTGTTTGTCGGATTTAATTATCACATTCAGAAATAATGTAAAATAACGGTTAATTAAAAGAAACGTTTACAAATACCATAAACATACAGCAGCTATAAGCTATTTTAGTTCCCCTCACTCCACAACAAATCCTTTAAAATGAACGGTATTCAGAACAGAACAAGGAAAAATAAAAGTAGCCATATAAACATCAATCCAAAATGAATTCCTTTAAAGTAAAACTGAAACAATCATTATATATATATATATACACATACAGTATATATTATTTTTAGCTATATCGCCCAGTCCTAACTGAAGGTGGTGTTCATTGTGTGTGTTTGCTGCTGTCTCTACTGTTTTCTTCACTCCTCTCTCTTTTCCTGCCCTGTGCGTGGCCAGGCGTTAGAGAGACAGAAAGAATACTTTGGTTGCATTAGGAATGAGAGAGATGAGCTCAGGGATGAGCTGGCTGACCTCAAGGGGAAAAGCCGAATGGAAGAGGTACGTCCTTTAAGTGGTCCTGCACCGGAAGCTTGACATCAGCACTTTATAACAACAATAAACAGATCGTTTCAATGGAAAGCATTTAGCTTGTTGCGCTCGTCTCCTTTTATTTGGTTTGTATCTGTTTGATCTGCATTTCATAGGACACTTTTTTTTGTGTGTGCGTTAAAGTAGTCAGTTTTAATAATTTTTTAGCTATTTTATCTGTCATTTCTGGCCAGCTTGGATCTTTTTGTCCCCCCACTGAGCTTGTCACAGTACACTATGGGATTGCTTTCTCTATAAAGGACGCATGCAGTTTTTCCTTAGAATCTATTCTACATAAGGTATCCTATAAATAACCGTAATTATGCAACAATCACACTGGCCAGTGTCCATTAAAAACGGCTTTTATACATCATGATCTTATACTGTCCTGTCCTGCTCTCACAGAAACATGGGCTGGTCATCATACCCGAGGACATGCCCAACGGAGACGTCAGCCACGAGTCCTCTACCGCAGGCATCACCGTGGTAAAACAAGAGGTAGCGCAGGTGCTGGAGTCAGCAGGAGACGGGCCTTTGGGTGAGTCTCCGAATACACTGTCAAGCTTATCTGTATTAGTGTAGAAGCAATGGCATGATAAAGCTTAATTCCTGTCTTCATTCTCCAGATGTAAGACTACGAAAGCTTGCGGATGAAAAGGATGAACTTTTGTCCCAGGTATGATTGTACATGGAATGATTTCAATGGGATTATTGGCATAGATGAGTTGAAGTAACACATCTGTGCTCTTTTAGATCAGAAAACTGAAGATGCAGCTGGAGGAAGAAAGGCAAAAACACTCAAAGATCGACAGTGTTTACACAGAAGGAGAGCGAGGAATGGAGAACGGCACTGACCTGCATTTCATCGAGATGCAGAGTACGACCTCTGACACGATACACACACACAAACACACACTGAAGTCTGAATCAACACCTTCACATGTACCTTTACATGCTTTAACACGGTTTGTTCCTTGTAGGGGATGCCAATAGACAGATAAGTGAATACAAATTCAAGCTCTCGAAGGCTGAACAGGAAATGGCCACGATGGAACAAAATGTGAGTTTGTAATCAGAACCAAATCATTTTCAAAAATGTATTAATCAGTAAAATTATTTTAATCATGTGACAAATATTGTCACTTTTATTTAGATTTTTTACTTGTTAAAATTAAAAAATAATTGAATATTAGTATAACTTGTAATTTTCTGTATGTCTTGCAGGTAAACAGACTTGAAGGACAGGTGTCCAGATATAAAAATTCAGCAGATAATGCAGAAAAGATAGAGGATGAACTGAAAGCAGAGAAAAGAAAACTTCAGAGGGAGGTATGAACCCATCTGCTGTTCAAACATCTCCGCCACTGATATAGACACATGTGACACATTCAGGGTTCTCACAATTGTAACCTGGGGAAAGAATTGTTCCTGACATGCAAAAATACCAAATCCAAGCATAGAGAAAAGCAAACTGTTTGTCATATTAGCAGTCACAGTCAAGAGTTAACCTCACGCATCTCTTTTCCATTTGTAGCTGCGTACTGCCCTGGATAAGATCGAAGAAATGGAAATGACCAACAACCATCTTGTAAAGCGGCTGGAGAAGATGAAAGCAAACAGAAATGCTCTTCTATCCCAGCAGTGAAGAGAGACTCTCCGACACCTTTCAGATGGACACCAAAAAAAAAGAAATCCGCAGGCCCCTTTACCTTGTTTCCTTGCCTCTCGTGGTAAAATACAGATTTACACCTTACTACGGCGACACGGTCAGGGAGGGAACATCTAAACCTTTGTGCTTTCTTCTCTGAACCCGAGAATATTGTTGGTTTTGTTGTTTTTAAAGGCTTGATGAGGTTTCATTGCTCGGACTGGGTGCTTTTCCCCCCTCCTCCTCTTATCTAAGTTGAACGAGTATAAAAGCGCTTTTTAAGCTGTAAATCGACACGACCGCAGGGCCCTCGACGTCCATGTAAATGCTAAATACACAGCAATGTGCCTTCACAGGGGGGGGGCGAGGGTTATATGCATTATAACACTATACAAGAAAACGTATTTCTACCGGTACAGAAAACTTTAATGTGTTTAATAAAGGGTACAGCCATGAGTTGAACGGTATAGAAAATCAATCATGTCTGCTATGGTTTCAATTAAGTGTTTTTTGTTTTTCAATTATTTAAAATATTTCTTGAAAATAAATGTGTAAATGAATGCAGTATGAATGGGTGGGTGATTCATGAATTGTGA
Organism: Leuciscus leuciscus; assembly: GCF_965113295.1. Classification (NCBI taxonomy): domain Eukaryota; kingdom Metazoa; phylum Chordata; class Actinopteri; order Cypriniformes; family Leuciscidae; genus Leuciscus; species Leuciscus leuciscus. The sequence goes on from NC_138746.1 coordinate 6,141,226, forward strand.
TCGTTTGCAGGGGCACATTGACTTTTGTTAGGTTTTTTGAAGTGCTTTTTCACAATGGACTACATCAGTTTTACACTAAATGCAACGATTTTAACTCCCAGATAGAGACTGAAGTTTCTACTGTGACATTGTGAGATTTCAGATTCATGTACCGATGCCGCTCAATGCCTTTCACCACGCTGTTGTATTCAAGTTTGGTGCAACTTTTTAATCACACTAGAAACAAATTGTCTGACACTTCACAAGCACAGCGATTTTGACTAGAGCAACTGCAAAGTATACTGTAAATAAATTACACGATTTACAAACTGACCTCTCTTTCAGTAATTATTTTTGGACTTTTTAAAAGGTGGCATTTTTACACCTCGGAATTGCAGTATGTTTGAAATGGCCTAACTTTTGAGCATTTGGCTCAATCAATGGCCACATGTGTTTTAAAACACAACATGCAATGATAAACATTTCACAGTACTTTATGACCTCATATTTTAGGTAGGGTAGGCAATTTTCAGAGGCTAGCTTTCAAAGCATAAGATCCCATCCCACCCTCCCTTCAGAGCGTCTCCAAAGCCACGCCTCCTTCGAAACACATGAACGCGTGCAGCAGGGAGCAAAGAAAAGCATCACGAGAGATGGTGTTAAACTACCTCATGTCTCAAAGATCATTACGTTACAATAATAATGAACATAAACAACTTAAAGAGCACCGACCTGTACCACCCGACTGCTGCAGATTCATTTCGCTGTTGATAGTGTCACGAACCGCTCTTGAGTATAACGTCACGGGATTCCATCTCTTAACTAATGATGGCATGAACGCAGCATAAGCTCGTTGTTTTGTATCAGGAGGAAGTGTAAAAGGTGGCCGCTGTTTCGGTGCTCGGTGACTGAGGTCCGTCTCTGACACGTATGAAACGCGCTGATGTCTGCGTGAGCAGGTGCGTGGAGATATGGAAATGCATACGTTCACAGGCAGGTAGGACATCGTATCATTGCATCGGGCCGAATTCAATGATTGGACGGAAATGTTATGGTCCTAAGCCTTCCACTGATGATTATATGTATATATACACACACACATTTAGACCACTTAACTTAGTGATTGCTATCAGGATGTGAAGAGACTTTAAACCAGCATAACAAAAAAATGTTTCTGTAACAAATCACCTATCCTCCTTTAATTTTTGCCATTCAATTTGGTGCCGTTAATGATGCAAAAACTACATACTTCTCCTTTGAACATGATTTTGTGAATAATTGTTGATATCCGTTTCATATTTTTGCTTTATTTATCCAAGTAGCTTTGGATAAAAGAATCTGCCAAATGCATAAATGTAATGTGACTTGAAAGAGAAGTGCATTATGGAATAAGACTGTTTTACACTTTCAAAGACAGTTCAGTCAATTCACAATAATAAAAACCGTTGTTTAATATTTCAAAATACAATCTTTTTTTTATTCATCTGCAGTACAAATGTCTATAAATCCTTGTTTTAATGTTAGCTGGTCATGTGAAATAATGTGACCGACAATGTGTATCGTGGTCTTGGCCATTTTGGGATTGTCAGCTGACCAACGAAGCGCAGCAAAAGCAGTCATTTCTGATTCAAAGTGCTGAACTTCAGCATCTCTCAAACACTTTGTAGAGTTCAGGCAGGCTGGCGATCTGGAGAACGCTGCCGTCTTCACTGAAGTGTTTCGGGGGACTGAAGAGAGATCGGAGAGCTTTGAAAAGCACATGCTCCACCTTCCACTGCCAGCTCATCTCTGCATCCTACAAACAATAAACATCAAGCCTTACACATTTGAGATTCAGTCAACTCTTTTATTAACCAAAAATCATTGACATAAACCACACACACACACAAAACAATGCATCAAGTTCAGAATAGCATGTTATTAATTTTCTCTTACAGTTAGTTACTACCCAGAATGTCATTTGTGTGTGTAACATGAGCATTACCTGTGGCTCTTCTGCATCCGGCTCCAGTGTGTAGCGTTTCCTTATGGAATAGAAGTGACTGCATTCTGTGCTGAAGTCACGGAAACAATCCTTCTCTTGATCCCAGTTCACCTGCATCATCCATCAGTTATTTTAGTTGCATCTGTTTTTTATTGTAATGTCTATTTTATGCACAAAACCCAATGAACTACAGTTCCATGAAATGCCGACCTCAGTGGCTAAACGCAGGATGAACATCGGGAGTCCCTCCATGGCAGGAGTGTAATTATCAAGAAGCATTGGCAGACCAGTCAGGTTCCCATCCTGTAAAGAAATGCAAGAGTTCCTAACAGTTATGAAGCACCATAATGTTGATTTCGATTAGGATCTTGTCTCATTATATTGCTGTTGCCGGCCTTTTGTGAAAGCAAAAAGCCACTAGAGTCTGCATTACAGTACGGCAGTCGTATATAGGAAAGCACCATACGTGAGGTTAAATAAACACAGTCTCTTGAGCTTCATTTATATAATAATTTGGTTATACGTGTAGAATGTGTCACTCACTCCATCTATTTCCAGGGAAAAGTACTCTTCCAGCATTTCGGTTTTCTGCTTAAGGAAATCCACAATATACTGAGCCAGTCCTTCTTTTGATCCGTCCTCATCCGTCCATCCGCTCTCCTCTGAATCCAGAGCCAACATGGCCAAATCATAGAGCGGAACTGGATTCTGAAGAAACAACTTTAGTTTTAATCTGTCAAATGCAACCATTAGTGAACAGACATTTTTTTTATTAAAAATGTATTAAAAATTGTTATTACTTTAAATAGCATGTATAACAAAAAATGCAAATGAATGCAATAACACACCGACAATCGAAGGACTCCAAAGTTCCCAAAATCGTAGATCAAAATTTGATAAAACAGCTTCTGACTGTAGAAAACGAGAGAGAAATGTATGTTTGTCAACAAATATATTATAAACATTACTCAAAAATAATGGAGAATGTATCAGGGATGGGCAACTTTGGTCCTGGAGGGCCACTGTCCTACAGAGTTTAGCTCCAACCCTGAAAAAATCACCTGCCTGTAATTTTCTAGTAATCCTGAGGACCTTGATTAGCTTGTTCAGGTGTGTTTGATTAGGGTTGAAGCTAAACTCTGTAGGACAGTGGCCCTCCAGGACCGAAGTTGCCCATCCCTGGAATGTATATATAAAATTAGCATTATTCATGAAAGTAGAGTCACGAATGAACTTATATCAGTCATTGATCTGTTTGTAACCTGAGTTTGGTTGTATTGAGCAGGTAGAGTTTCGTCTGGTGCTGCACTAGAGTCCACTGAGGACTGACTGAACCCACAAACGAGTGTTTCTGAAGCAGCTCCTGTAAACCTGTGGAGGACAAAATCAATTTACAACCATCGGCTTATCGTCTATAGCATGAAAAATGCTGATATAACAAACCAATGGTTTATTTATTAACTGCATGAAGGTACAGATCTTGTCTGTTGCATAATCCAAGATTAATCCATAATCTAATATTCCTGCTGTCTGCATTTTAATGTTAATCAAACAACAAAAGACACACAAAAAAAGAAATAGCTCACTAGTCTTGACTAAATAACTTTCATAAGGATTAATATGTGTTTAATTTATACAGTGAAATTGAAATTGTTATACTTTACTGCTCTCCCATTGGAAGTTGGGATGGGACACATTGAATGGCTTTTCCATTGTGGAATAATTAATAGTGAAGGGAGATTTTAATTCACTAACACTAAAATTTCAGTCTGTTCTATTTCCTAAAGCGGATATAGTTTGACCTTTGTGAGTTTGCTGCTCTATATCCTCCCGAAGCTCCTTAATGCTGGTCAGTTTAATGACGCGTCTCCTGGGAAGAGAGGCGGCCGTCAAATCTTCCTTCACCTCCTCAACATGAGGCCTTTTCCTGAAAGAAAATGAAACAGACGACGGGATGACCCTCTGATTCCGACCATTAGGCCACGACTGCCTTCTACGATATCTCCGCAACAGCCTGTTTCCTGCACTTCACCTCAGTGGTGCTTCATCGGGAGGAGGCTGAAAGTCAGTCTGCAGATCTTCTGAGGCGCACGGCTCCAGATCCTCAACAGCATTCAGAAGCTCGGAGTCGTCCGGCTCGGCAGCGGGGGGGCTGGAGGCTTTATCTGGCCTGCACTGAGAGCCAGACGGCTGGAGAAACGCATCCAGCTTCTGGGCTTTGCAGTCAGTGCGGACCATCTGATGGGCGTACACACGCTCCTGGGAGTCTGCTGAGGAAGAGGCTTTGGCCACGCTAGCGGACGCCGAGAGTCCTGGAAGCAGAGTCTAAAACGGATCATGCAAATCAGTCAAGTGTTGGTCAAATTAGACAATGTAAAAAAACGTACTCCTGTAATTGAAGGTTCACCTGTGTGAAGTATGTGCGTGAGGAGTTGGAGCCAAGCAGTTTACTCTCGATGTGTTTCTGAACGCTCTCGGTGATGCTGTCCTCGTGTAGGAAGTGCACCTCGTGCTTGGTGGGGTGAACGTTCACGTCAATGTTCTGAGGAGCAATCTCTAAACTTCACAATGAACAGTTGTCAAGTATTAGTAAAACATTTCCAGATTTGTTTTAAAGCAGAACTCAGGTTACATTCAAATATTCTGTGTGACTTAAACTATCCTTTAGTAGTTTGGGATATATATATATATATATATATATATATATATATTACAATTTAAAATAAATATATTTTAATTAAATATATTTTAAAATGTAATTTATTCCAGCGATTGCAAATCTGAATTTTCCGCATCATTACCCCAGTCTTCAGAGTCACATGATCCTTTAGAAATCATTTGGATATTCTGATTTACTTAATATTGTTATGTTAATATTTTTGTGGAAACCCTTTTTTCAGGAATATTTAATGAATAGAAAGTTTAGAAGAACAGCATTTATTTTAAATTGAATTTTATGTAATATTATACATGTTTTTACTGTCATTTTTGATCAATTTAATCTATCTTTGCTAAATAAAAGTATTAATTTCTTCTTTTTTTTTTTATCTTATGGACCCCAAACATTTGAATACTCTCATCAAGTGATATGATTTACCTAAGATAAAGAAAAGGATGTGTGTTTTTGGGAAGATAAGCAGTGTATACAGTCTCAATGGCTTTCTTCAAGGCACTAGACTCCACCAAGCGATCTAGAAGACAACAAAGTCAGAATTATGATGAATTCAAATGATATCACATATTGCATTTAAAAACTGAGATAGAAACAAACTCATAAGACATACGGTTGATAAAAAGGATAAGGATGCATTTCTTGACAGAGTAGTTGGCATTGGAGATGTAGCCCTTCATTTTAAAAGCGAGTTTCTGATCCTCACACTCAACTTCAATCAGCTCCCTGAAACACACACACATAAATGCTTAACTCCATGATTAACCATCAAATGAATGTATCCTTTAGTTTTAAACCACACAAATGTGTGTTGGCACAGTGGACACAGTGGACCACGAGATCCTAATTTCTCGCCTGGACCAGTGGGTGGGCATTAGAGGCGTGGCATTGGATTGGTTCAGGTCGTACTTGGCTGATAGAACGTTTTGTGTTAGCCTCGGCGACTCTGTGTCATCCTCTGCTCCCCTCTCATGTGGGGTCCCACAGGGCTCAGTGCTTGGCCCTCTCCTCTTCTCTCTTTACCTACTCCCGCTTGGCTCCATAATTAGGAAGCATGGGATTCTATTCCACTGTTATGCGGACGACAGCCAAATTTATGTACCTCTTAAGAAAAATGACACCAGCTCTGTTATTGCATTAATGAAATGTCTGGATGACATCAAGGCCTGGATGTCTTTAAACTTTTAAAATTTTAATCATGACAAAACAGAGGTGATGGTTTTTAGTGGATCCACTGGAACCCCCCTGCCAGATCTTGGTTCCCTAACCCAGTACATGAAACCCACCATTACAAACCTGGGGGTGAAGATGGACCCCAATTTTAAACTTGAGAGCCAGATTAGGTCTGTCGTGAAATCAAGTTTCTTTCACCTGAGGCAGCTGGCCAAAAGAGACAGTAGTCCACGCTTTCATAACCACTCGGCTGGATTATTGCAACGCACTGTATGTGGGGGTCAGTGTGTCGACCATCTCTCGGCTCCAGATGGTACAGAACGCTGCAGCTCGACTTTTAACTGGTACAAGAAAACATGAGCATATTACCCCCATTTTAGCCTCACTCCACTGGTTGCCCATTCATTTTAGAATTCATTTCAAAATTCTTCTATTTGTTTTTAAATCCTGCAATGGTCTTGCCCCGCTATACCTCTCTGAGCTTGTACAATTTTATACTCCTTCCCGGTCTCTCCGGTCAGCAGATCAGCTGCTCCTGAGAGAGCCTAAAACAAAGCGGAAGCTCAGAGGGGATCGTGCCTTCGCAGTGGCAGCTCCAAAACTTTGGAATAGTCTGCCTCAGCACATCAGACAGGCCTTCTCTCTGTCTGTTTTTAAATCCCACCTAAAGACCCATCTCTTTTCCTTGGCTTTTAACACCTAGTAGGAAGTTAACTTCATTTTTTTTTTTTTAAGGATTTTATATTTATTTGTTGTTAAATTTTAAATGTTGTTACTTTATCTATTTGAGTCTATTGTACTATTATGCTTCTGTTTGTTATTTATTATTATTGTATTTTTATTTTTGTGTGCAGCACTTTGGAAACCGTGTGTTTATTTAAATTGTGCTATATAAATAAAATTGGATTGGATTGGATTGGATAAATGAGGTTCAAATGTTTATACTCCAGGAAAATGGTCACATAAAAGTACCTGCTAACAGCTACACCAAACACCACACGAATGTTGTCCAGCACAGAGGCATTCAGTAGCGTCTTCACATCGGCAACCATCTCGCCTTGCTGGAGAGAGGGACAAATCTTATTATACAATTTACTTTCTGAATGTGTACTCTCAGTGTTATTTTAGTACCATTAATATACTTTTATAGTATATTTTTTATATATTTTTTATTGTTTTATTGTCCATTTTCAGTTAAAGTTTTAGTTTTTGTCATTTTTATTGGTGTTTTCAAGTGTCTATTTCGTTTTTATACATTTTTATTGGTGTTTTAGTCATTTTAGTTCTTAGTGCGTTAGTACAACTTGAAATAAACAAAAGTTAGAAAAGTTGTAGTTTGCCTATAACTGATTTTATTTCAGTTAATGTTTTTTTCAATTAAAGTAAATGTATATATAAAACAACACAATAAGAAATGAGCATTTCACCTTCTTGACAGCAAAACTTTTCCCAGAGTTGTGAATGGCGTATCTGTACGACAGGAAACACATACAGGTTGGCATGGACAGTTATTCAGGATCTCGCAGCAGAACAAAAACCTTCTAGATCTGATGAACACACCTGCTCACAACCTCAATGATTCTAGAGTATTCCTCACTGGGGCTCTTCAGGGCTTTCCGTCGGGTGGACACATTATAGAACAGATCCTCTACCTAGAGGGGGGAAAAAAATGGGAGGAAATGATTACTTGTGGAATTGTGGGAATAAAAAAAAAAGTACTTGCTGTCAGGTAAACCTACAGAAATCAACGTCCCCTGGTTTCCAGCGCAGGGTTTGGGTGGAGATTTCAGCTTCCCATCACAGTAATTAGCCCTGTAAACAAAACCAGAGTGCCACTTTATTAAAGAAAAGAATACATTAACAATAAAATAGCTGAGCTGCAGTGTATTTACACTACATTCTGTGTGTCTGGTAAAATATATAAAATTATACAGGCTGCGTCCGATATCGCATACTTCACGACCGATAAAAAAGTATGTTCTATATAGTATGAATCTAATATGGACGTACTAAATTCGCCATGTTGTCATTATCATGTGACCAACCAGCGTCAGTTACATCGCTTCACTGCCATTCATAAATCCTCTCCTGTGGCCTCATGGGATAGTAAAGTGTCCATCAGATGCACACTCCAGCATCTTGCTAAGAGAAGTACGTCATCCAGGTACCTTTTGCCTGCTGTTGTATGAGTACTGTGATTTCGGACGTACTTCTTTTGTCACATACTGTTTTTCGCCTACTATATATTAGGGAAGTATGTGATTTCGGATGCAGCCATAATTGTACAACAATATATATATAATATAATATAATATATAGATCTTATGTAGTCCCGCCCCTTTTCAGCGCTGCGCTCATTGTGTTCTGTCTTCCGGTTTGCATTTCCACAACATGAATGTAAGATCTTACGGATTTATGAATGAACCGCTCGCTTTTAAAATCTTCCCGGTCTACTGGCATTCATTATGACATCCGCTTCAAACATTACAATGCTCATGATAATAACTTTCATTAACTCTACATAAAGTAAATCCACTTCACCAGCTGATTACTTTTCGACAGCAATGCCATAGAAATATACAAAGCTACCGCAAAAACAGAAGTTCAAAGACAAAATTCTAAAGACGGCTGGGCGCTTGTTTCTCTGACGCATAAGGTCTATAAAATTAAAAGAATTACCTGTAGGCACATTTGGCATCAGCTGTTTTCGTGGTGATTGTGACATGTGCCACATGACTTATACTGGCAAGAGCCTATAAATAAAGAGAGAGTTGATTTAGCCAAGTTGATCAGTAAACAACACACAGCGATCAGCTGAAGTGAGGAACACTGTACCTCCCCTCTGAATCCATATGTTGCAATTGATGCCAAGTCCTCAAAACACTGAAGCTTGCTGGTCGTAAAACGCTCACAAACTATTTCCATATCATCTTTCTGTGAAGCATAAAAATGCAACAAGCTCCAAACAAGAAATGTGGCGTTTCACAAATGTCTATCGATGTGTGCAGTGTAAACATAAGCGGCTTACCCTGATGCCACTGCCGTTGTCCTGAATGAGGATGAGCTTCAGTCCACCTTCTTTCACTGTTATCTGGATATTTGTGGCCTTTGCATCCAAACTGAGGAGTCAAAACACATATTAGTGTCTCATATTGTGTCACATGAGGTTGACATTTAGGGTCATTTTGCCAAACAGGTGACATTTGTGTTCCTGAATAGATTTTGATAAGCATGAGAATTTATTAGTGATATATAAAGTGTCACCGGTTGTTAGTCATCAGTCGTTCCAGATAATAATGTATAACAAGTTGACACCAGTCATAAATAATCAATAAAGTTTAATCAAGCATTTGAGACTACATTTGTTTTTAGTCAGTAACGTTACTTATTATAATAAAGATAAACCCTAGTGACATCAGTTAGTAGACATAAATTGTTAAAATGTCATTAGGTAGAACTAGAAGTTATTATAGTGATCGATAAATGTGTCACCAGTTCTCCATCATCTCTTTGATGGCATTGGCAGGCCGCTGGATGATCTCTCCCGCTGCGATGCGGTTCACTACAGTCTCGTCGAGTCTGCGGATTACTCCCGCCATGATGAACTCGCACTCATTTACTAAATTAGAAACAAACACAAACACAGTCACATGAAACTCATTCACTACATAAAATATAAGCTAATTCAAAAGCACGTGAATGTTTGTTTACGTCGCACACGCACGAGACCCGCAGAACTTCAGGCGCGAATGACGAGCGCCCGCCCCCCGAGTGTTGTGATTGGCTGGTGGAAGAACTATATCCGCCAACGTCATGCCTAAAGTTTTTTTTATTACATTTTTATATTGACCTTTCAAAATGACAGAATTCAACAGCAAGTTCTTGACACATTTTCACATTTTGTAAGTATAAATTGAAACACAACAGTAATTAAAATAAAAAGAAACAAAAACGTAAAATTAAAGGGCATCACAGACAAACGTAAAATTCATTTAGCAGAGATACAGTTCTTTGGGCTTTTCGATTGTTGAACTTTAAAGGCTGTTCGAAAATGAACAAAACTGGGTCATTGACCAAATGGCAGGGTCTTATAACATTGTAACAATAAATGAGTGGAGGATGACACACAGGTGAGTGTGTGTACTGGTATTCCCAACAACAAGTATAGTAATACCAGTAAATTTTGACCTTGTGGGGACATTTTTTAGGTCCCCACGAGGAAACAAGCTTATAAATCATACAGAACGATGTTTATTGGAAATCTAAAAATGTAGAAAGTTTTCTGTGATGGGTATGTTTAGGGTTGAAGGAGAGAATATACAGATTATATAATATAAATATCATTATCTCTATGGAATGTCCCCATGAAACATGAAAACACAATGTGTGTGTGTGTGTGTGTGTGTGTGTGTGTGTGTGTGTGTGTGTGTGTGTGTGTGTGTGTGTGTGTGTGTGTGTGTGTGTGTGCACAGCTTATCCATGCAGAGATATCTCCATCCATACCACATGTGTGCTGTCATTTTATAAGAGGTCTGCTGATGTGCACAATGATTCTCTTGTGTCCCCAAAAATATTTGGATTCTTAGATATCATCAGATTTACATTTACATTTTACATTTAGTCATTTAGCAGACGCCCTTATCCAAAGCGACTTACAAATTAGGACTAAGTTCAGCGAGTCATCATAAAGAGGCAAAAGCAACAACAACGCAGGAAGTGCTCAAAATACGAAGTTCTGGTATTATTCAGAGTAGCATAAGCCTGATAAGTGATGTTTCAAAGGGAAAGGATTTTTTTTTTTTTTTTTATAAAGATTTAGTTATGAATCCAAAGTAAAGCATCTGTGTTTGTTAGTTTATCAGTTCTTTTATTTATTTTGCATAATTAAGGAAATATGGGTTTTAGTCTCTGGTCATGATATTTTATGGCCTTTAAAGCAATGGTTGTGTTTCTGAACTACTTCAACACAGCATCACAGAACAGCCACCAGATGGCAGAAGACAAGAGTGCTTGTGTAATGCTCTCCTCGTTAAAGGAGGAAGCTGTGATTCATGGATCATGATGTCCCAGTTCAATAAAAATGCTACTGTCAGGCTCTTTAATCAATGAGTCATAGACCGCAATGCAAGCATGTATCTTGTCTAATATCTTTTTTGTTTCTCTGTTTAAAGAATAATGCATTTTATGTTTCATTAATATAAGAAGGCAGTTGCCAAAAGTGATGTCCGGCCTATAAAACTGACATCTTCACCCCTTTTTCAAATATTATTAAAAATCTGTTAAAGATTTTGTAAGCCTATTGCGTAGTTATTCTTTGAGTCAATTGTTTTATTTGTGATAACACAATTAAACATACCAAATTGTGCAGACATATTTTTTGGCCAGGCTGTGCAAAAACAAGAGAGATCCAATGAAATATTAATAACTGATTATGTTGTTGTAGTCAATGTATGTCTTTCCAGTGAACTTTTTGTTTTTATATGCATTATTTTGCATAGTAAATTAACACTGTAATTGTAGTTTTTGCCTTTTTTGCCAAATTATTTTGTCAGATAAATACCTTAACCAAATTTTGTATTTTGTTCTTCCCTCACATTTAAAATATTTTTAAAAATCGTAAATATTTTCCTCATATATCCCCTCCGGACATCACTTTTGGCCACTGTACTGTGTTAAAAATAGCCTATACGTTTAATTTGTTGAGCTTCATTTAATGGTCTTATAACTTTTACTTTTAAGTAACAAACATATACATTTGAAAAATTATTCATTAATTCAATGCATCATTTACTAATCGTCATATCATTCCAAACTCACATGACTTGCATTCTTCTGTGGAACATAAATATATTTTAAAGGCTTTCTGATCTTTTTCATATAATGGAAGGTAACAAGTACAAGGGCTCACAAGCTCAAAAATTACGAAAAAGCATCATAAAAGTATCATAAAAGAAGCCATATGATAGCTTTATGTGACAAACAGACCATATACCTTTTACATAAAATATACCTTTTCCACAGAAGAAAGAACAACATGAAGGTGAGTAGATTATTGTTTTTGGGTGAACTATCCCTTTAAATATACAGTGACTGACTCTTCATTATCCTCATGTCAATTACAGAGATCAGTTCATGAGAAATGGACAAAGAGCCACAGAACAAAAGTCACATCCAGTGTTTCCAACCCTTCCACCCTTCATCTTGTTCTGAAATGCTGTGGTTTTGCTCCACACAGTCTTTCTGCAGGTGGACAATTGTATCTTTTCTCGCTCGCTTGCTTGCTTGCATGTAAGTATGTGAGGAATTCAGTTTCTTTGTTCTTTCATATTTTGAAAGTAACCTGAAAAGTACCTGAAACCAGCTCCCTTCCCCTCTGGGTTGAGCTGTAAATCTTTCTCTTCAGCGTTGTTTCATGTTTGCTGTGTGTATGCTGGACTGAATTCAGCAGCACATTGAGTCTGTTTACAGGCCTGTTGAATGAACAGGTCTGATCAACACTGAACAAGACACAATTTGCACAACATTTCCTGTCAGGTCTCTCTCGCATGATTTCTCGAAAGCTTAACCTGCAAACTAGATTTTCTGCTCACCTCTGTTCCGCATTAGATTAAAGATAGAGGCTAAATTATACAGATTTTTTTTTATTTAGAGCAATTTGTCAAATTTCTGAACTGGCTCCCCAAATGAGTTGCAGAAAATCAGTTCATAAATCAATAACTACATAATATTTTCCCGTTTCCATGACAATTTGCATTGTGTCCAAAGTAGTTCAGTTGCAACCAGCTCATTTTCAGTCAACACTTGTTTAGACTATTCTCATACATGCATATTTCTATAACCGGTGCTTCAAGCAATCTGGATTTGTTTTTACACACAGTATGAAGACTGATGAAGGCATATAACCTGAGAAGGGGAATGCCGTGTCACATTATTTTATGAGGTGTGTTCTGTAAAGGTGAAGCCTTTCTCATCTGTCAATATGTGTCTCTCTGCTTTCACCCTTTTATAGGAAACTTCTATTGAGGTCTTTGTAACGTATGTATATGTGTAGTATTTATTGCTGGTTTAACTTAAAAAAGTAAGTTACCTGGTTGCCTTAAAATTGTGAGTTCATTGCGTTAATAAATAGAAACTCAAAATATGAAGTTATCTGAAACACATGAATTATCTAAGTTGATTTGACCAAAAGATTAAAAGTTGTGATAACAAATCATGAAAATAATTTTTTACAGTGTGGGTAAAGTGGGACACTTTCTGGTAATTTGCCCTTACCCCTTCACCCAGTACTGTTCTGAATAGCTAAAGAGGGAAATACAGAGGGAAAAAGAGGAAATATACAAAAACCTGAGCGTCCCACTTACTGTCATGTTTGTGTTTGGACTTCCTCTGTGTTCATTGTTCAGTGCCACTCCTCCTTCATTAGTTCATTAGTTCATTTGGTTCAGCTGTGTTCTGTTAGTTACTATGGTTACTATCATTGAGTTTATTTGCCCACAAGGCACAAATGTGATTTTATGTGAAATGTGACACTTGTAACACAGCTGAACCTGCTGATATGCATCTGGGTTGTGTTTCCTTTCACACTGTTTGAAAACATAATTCATATTCAGTATTTTGACATTTAATCTGTTCATTCAATTGCAAAAATGTCATTTGGCCATCATGACCCCCAGGTTTTCCTCCTGAGACGCAGCCACAGACTTTTGTCCTCTGTAGAAGACATTATATTTTAGCAAATTTCTCTGAGACTATACATGTCCCAGTTCCTGTACTGTTTAATGTAGTGTAGTGTACTGGATGGACTGTAAGGAGCACATTCAGGGCTTTTCAGAGATATCAAATGCAGTGTGTAAAGTATTTGAGAAAATATATTAAGTTACTGTACTTCGGTATCTTTTTGCTTTTACTGGGTATCAAAGATATTAGCAACTTTTACTCTTTACTTGACTATATTTTTGAGCAAATGGACTCTTTACTCCAATATATTTGTGATAAGTATGCAATTACTTATATGGCACCTAACTTTTTCTGCAGCAGTTTAATTCTGCTACAAAAGAAGTGATATCGCCATCTATAAGGCATTGAAGGTACTATACTATTTTGTGTGTTTTGTACTCACCCAAACTTGTCAACAAGGCTACTTTGCATGAATGCAGGTAGTTTTGAATCGCAGGTGTTTCACCAGGGCTGTCCTTAGGCCAGTGCAACCGGTGTGACCACACCAGGCCCCGCGGCGAACGGGCCGAGGGGGACTATTTAATTTACATTATTTTGAAGATTACTTTTTGAAGGATATGGGTTTACTCATTCCCTTTCTGAGCACTTGAGCTTAACTGAGACTTTAGTGCTTGTAGACGTTTAAGAGGCTATTGTGTAAACCTTGATTTATTGCAATTTTGAGGTGTTCAGTTTTATTTAACTGTTATATGCTTGCTCTCCTTACAAATCACTGGTTTCTTGTTTTTCATTTAGGTCTTTTAGGTGTTGAGGACTAGTGCATCTTTGAGCCTATATTCAGTATGAGGAAAATAAATCACATTACTCAAGCCATATTGAAAGTTGTAACTTTTAATGGAGTCATTTTTGCTGCAAGATATCTGTACTTTTACTCAAGTATGGTTTTCAGGTATCTCTTTACACCTCTGGCCAAATGTTTGGAGGTTTGACCATGACAACTCCCTCTCCTTGCTCTTTAAAAAATGACTGACATTGACTAATGACTGAATTTCTCTCTTATGGAATAAAGATAATATTTAGTAATTATCATTTAAATCTGAATCATTTTCAAATAATTTGTCTTTTTTATTACATGTTGACAAAAAGCTCACCCCAATAACACATGAATATGCAATACGCCACTCTTTTTAATGCATGCAAATAATATTCAGCCAGATTCTGACAAATGCTTGTGCATTTGCATGGATCTGGCTGCTGGCAAAAATATTTTCATATCTTTTGAGAGCAAAGGCTTGCAGCATGTTTAGAGTAGATGTAGTAAGAGATTGAGAACTGCATGCAGCTGCAAAGCAGAATGTCAAAATCCTTTGATACCATTAATGCAGACTTTTTTGCACACACATTTTTATATGCATATATAAAAAATAAGTCATTTTTATTCTTTTAAAGGGATAGTTCACCTTCAAATTAAAATGTCATCATTTACTCACCCTGGTGTTATAATGCAGTATGCCATTCTCACATTTATTGACCACAAAAGGAGAATAAAAAATAAAAAAATCCACTTGAGCTCGTCCATATAATTGCAATTCGACCAGCATCAAGCTTTTAAAAAAAGAATGACAGAATGATCCCATGCGTCATGTACCTTATATACAGTTGTGGTCAGAATGAATGGCACCCCTGTTAAATATGATGTTCCTAGTCACCCTGGTGTGCTAAAGGTAAATATTAATGGGAACATACTTCAGATATATTTTACTCATAAAAATTCTAGGGGTGCCAATAATTGTGGCCAACGTGTTTTGCGATCAAAAGAATAAAGATTTATTTTTTACAGCCATTTTTGATCAGATTTAACAGGGGTGCAATTAATTCTGACCACAACTGTAAGTGTTCTGGGGCTATACAACAGGTTTTAGTGAAAAACAAACCGAAATTCTTGACCTTGGCCGTTGGTCTTCCCTGCATGTCTGCATGAGAGTCATGAGACTCTCCAGAAAAGCACACACGTTGTGAGAAGATTAACAAAAACACAATGAAATGAAACACAATGTCTAGAAATCTCAAAAAAGTATCTGTGTACTTTCTTCACTGAGTCAAATATCACCAGACTGGAACTCTGTTTGTCTGATGACAGTCAGAATGGCAGTTGACGGATGTGAACGCGATAACTTCTTGTTACGACAAACACAACGGATATATTCACGCCAGAGAAGAAGTTGGTTGAATTTCATGTTGTGTTTTGTTAATCTTGATTTCTCAGAACTCAGAACTTGTGAATGCTGTTCTCGGCGAGTCGGAGTGAACTGCGGCGCTGATAGACTCTCGCGAACGTGCACGTCGCACAGAAGACCAACGGCCAAGGTCATGAATTTCGTTAAATAAAACATTGAAATTTTACATTTTTTATTCCACTTGGAATAAATGACGTGTTGCAAGGGATCATTCTGTGATACTTTTTTAAATTAATAATAAATAAAAAAAAGCTGGCTGGTGGTCATGCTATTCACTGTCATTATATGAATTAAGCGGCCTTATAGGCAGTAGGTATTAGAAGAAACGCCAGGGTGAGTAAATTATGACATAATTTTCATTTTTAGGGTGAACCATCCCTTTAAGAGCCCCTCAAAAATTATTTGGACTCTATAAAACTTATAATAATAATATAATGAAATGTTAGCAATATATAGGCCTAGTGTGGCTTATCCCTTCTAAGATCCAACTATCCCATGCTAAATAGCCAAACCTTGACCCCTTGGCATTCAGCATATAGCCATATTTTGTCCAATCGAATGTTCTTTAAGATAAGAATGCCTCACCTTCCAAAAACACTTTCCTGTGCTGTGACTTGCTACAAAGTAGCATTGACATAACTCAACTAATGGCTATTGATTATTTAATCATAAAAGGGTGATGCCTTCTTTGAATCTTTGATATATCCTTTACATGTATCAGCACAAAAAAACTGTGCTTGTCGAGACATTTCATTTCATAGGGTTTCTAAAGATCTGTGAGTAGCATAACAGGTATGCGGATTAGCAGTGAAGAGATAGCTTTGAAAATGACTTTTGTACTTGGAATGTTTTTAAGTATGAGTTCACGTACATCCTCACCCTTAACACTGCTTGCAATATGTGCTTTAGGCGGTGTCTGTTGAGACAATGCAGGATTGTTAAGGCATGCACTTGAGAAATTACATCATATCCTTTGGCTCTCCGGTAGCCAAGTTCTTCTTTTTCTTTGGAAGGGAAGCATGAATTCATGGAACACAATGACATAACACAAGCCTTTGGTTCTTTACAAACATTGAATCAACAGTGCTTACTTTCTGATTAATGTAAGCTTGAGGTGTTTGTGTGCGGACTATACATCAATATAGCCTTATTAATGTTTGAGGAGCTGTCAAACATATAGCTGTTATATCAATAGAGGTATATTTGACAATGAGTTTTGAAAAATATTCAAGCATTTTGTTGTGAAGCACTTGGTGTAAGAGAGGAGGATCTTCTTCAGGTGGTGGGACTAATCGTACTTCATTGGCTAAGGTTAATCGTTTCCAGAGAGAAAAACCACAGACCTTCTGCCGTAGAAACGGCCGATGAGCTCTGATCTCATTTCAGGTGTTGTCTCTGTTGTCCAGGTCGACACTGGCATGTACATAAAGGTCATGCATTATACTGAAACTCTGCAAACAAGATAATAACAATAGCACTATGTGTATGTTGTCTTAGACCATTATGCTTTCAGATATATATAAGTATATGTCAAACAGGCAGAAACGTCATGCTCATTCAGCAAAAGTCCTTTCAGATGTTTGAACCAATTGGATTTTGAATGCAACTTCCAAATAAAGTATTGGTCTCTTTTGATAAGTTGCACAAGTGTTGTAGGTTTTAAAGTGCTGTTATTTTTTGTTAAACAAGGTGGTGGAAATTTGCACATTCAAATGTCTAAATTCGCCTTCAGAATGTGGAGGTTTTGCTTTAAACTGGAAAAAAAGAAAATCCTGTCATCATCTACCCGCCCCATTGAAAACTTTCCCCTTTATAACACAAAGGGGAATTTTGCATTGCATTTCAAGGAAAATGTTTAGTGATAGTGATTACTGACTGTTGAGTTAAGTTCAACATCCTTTCACTTTAAACTGTTTTTATTTCCAGAAAATGTGTTGATATATCTGTATAATGATTCATACTTTTATTTTGAGAAACACTAATCAGTTTTGTTCACGTATACTTTTTTCCCCCCAACCATTCTTTTTTTTTTTTTTTTTTTTTTACAGAAGTTACTCTGTTCCAGCCAAACAAGTTCACACAGGCTCATGTGACCCCATTATTTTATCTGCACTTGGATTGCACACACATACAAAATTTGTCTTATACAAAGAAAAAAATAATTGGTTATTCATTGATGACAGATGATATACGCCTACTGGACATACATACTGTTCATAGCAGTTGTAAATATGGTCTTGTCTAAGTCGCCGTGGGTCAGTGGAAGGGATGCCCACAATTCAGACCTACTTGTAAACTGGAACATGAATTGTTTGCTATTGAATTAGTCCAAGAGTTAAATTAAGAGCATTAAATTATTACTTGACTTTAATAATATGTATAGGCTAGCCTATATGTACAGTGGTTGTAGATCAGTGTTTTTACCGAGTGGGAGTTTTCCAGTGACCTCTGACTGACTGTATGTTCAACAAACACACATTCTCAAATGTATGTGCAATTGAGCTCCAGATCAAGTCTATGTTATCAGGAGGACCATGTGTTTATAGTTAAAGATTGACTATGACTGTGAATTATTAACTTGCATATAACCTACTCATATGGAAATCAAATCAATAATGTTATGGAATCAATCCTGTCATGAAATCTGCGTATCCTAACAACTTTCACTCTGAAACGTATGTAATTGAATTGTCTTTTGGAATAATGGAAAAAGCGCTTATTTTGAGCAGGAATAGATAATTCTCTTCACTTGCGAGCAAACACAAACAGGTTTTGTCTGCGTGTGTGTGTGTGTGTGTGTGCGCGCGCGCGAGTGTATGTTGGCCGAGGTGTGTGTTTTCCTCTTCTTCAACTGGAGTGAAAGTTAAGCGTCTGTCGTTCGACATGACAGTCTTATGAAGTCGATGAAGGGATTTCACACAGGGAATCAAGGACAATTGCGATTTAAATTGGTAAGTCGACTTTAAATGCATGTGAGGAAACTTTAACGCGTCATTAGGTTTCATAATCTGTACTTTTTTTTGCTTGGCAGTAAATTTGCGAAACTTGAGAGCTTCTCGATTTACGACGTCAAAATCTAACGGGGTGGCGTCGATCCTCATGGGAAAGAAAATATGTTTGTGATGAAGTTAACAATAGTGATTGTCTTTATATAAATACTAGAGAAAGATTTGGCAGATTTACTCCTTAAATGGTGGTCTCTCTGTTGTCGCGACACACCCAGAGATTGAAGCAGATGTGAGATACTCGATCTATTCAGATTCATTTCAGTGTCTGACTGATAATAACGCACAGGATTCGTGCTTTTCTAGTAGGCTAAGTTACTTGAAACTATTCAAATGATATTTGGTTTAGATTATTATTTACTTTGAAAATGATTTTACCTCCAGAGATTCTTTTACTTTACGTTTTAACTAAGCTTAAGTTACTTGAAGTCAATGTGGACTGAGAGAAATGGATACCGTGTTCGATTAGCCTATGTATTTTTTTAATATCCATATTGTAATTCACCCTTTAGACCGTTTATGTTCCAGGGACACACAAATAGGCCTATGCTTGATTTCTACTCTAAATGCGTTATTACCACTGATCTATCCAAATGTATTTATATAAAGGCCTACATTTATATAGATCCGTGGATATTACTACCAAAAAATACATTATAATAATGAATAATAATTAAAAGAAAAAGAGTTTGTGCCACTTTAGGTTATTTCTAAACATAAGACAAAATTTGTTGGTGGATTAGTACTGAAATCATATCATGTTATGACTTGTCTTATTATAATTTATGTAGTTTTAAGGTTTAAATATAATGTTAGACTTCTGGCTCTTTTTTTGCAACATTCATAGAGGTTAGTATCATACATTCTTAGTGATGTCATTGGATGACAAAACATTTAAAAACTCAAAGAAAAAAATGTTCTCCGTTGAAATAGATAATAGATATTAAGTCCTACATGTTTGCATTTGCAACAGTATTTTTATTTATTTTTTGGTTTTGTTTGTTTATTCAAAAATATGTGCATCACAATAATCTATGAACATGTTTACTTCTCGTGTAGGGGTGGGGGGCAGAGTGTTTGCCCTCATGTGGAATGAATGTTCATTACCATTTTTTTCTGATGCTAATTAATCTCTTAACTCCATTTGTCCAGGTGTAAATATGGCTCATCGTTCCCAGTGCTCCTCTTCCGGGGACAACCCCCTGGACCCCAACTACCTGGCCCCTCACTACCGTGAGGAATACCGTATGGCTATCGACGCCCTGGTTGACGCTGACTTGGATGGCTACTATGGGTTTCTTCAGAAAGTAAATGTGGTTGATTTCTTATCCCGTTCAGAGATTGAGTATGTCAGATGCATGGTGCAAGCTCCACATCAGACCGCACAACTAGAGAGGAGATGCATGGCTGAAGATGTAGATGGTTCTTCTGACACTTACTGGCCGGTACATTCAGACCATGATGCTCCGAACCTGGACTTGGGCTGGCCACAGCAATACAGATCTGTTGGACCAACTGAGGTCACTACATTGGTGAACCCGTCTGACCCCGAGATGCCCAGTATCAAAGAGCAAGTCCGCAGGATGATCAAGACTGCACAGCAAGTGAGTTTTGCATGCTGTCCAAGTGCACTAATAAATATTTTCTTATTACTGCATCACAGAAGTCAGTAAATGCGACTTAGTATTACGATAGATGTCTTACCTCATTAATCAGTGGTTTTAATTGCTTTGGTACTGTTTTCACAAGTAGGCCATACGAGGTTAGTACAAACAGCAAACTGGTCACACTAGTTTCACAGCTGGTCTTTCATTCTAAGCTTGACAATGACAGCTATTATGCACTTATTAGGATTGTAGTTTCTATTGACATCTTTGGTTTAAATACACAACCAAATGATCTTTTTTCAATTTAGACATTTTAACTACTGGTTAATTCAGTTACAAGCGATACAAGCTTATTGTCTCAAATTGCCTAAAGGTGCTGAATATAAGATTTTGATTTTATGCCAAATTGACACAAGATCTGTATTGTATCTTCATGAAAATGTTGCAATCAATGAAGGCATGAAATGGTTGTTATTACATGCACTCTTGCCTGCAGTGATGCCATTCACACTATACTTCTATACTGTAAAAGTATTATGCAAATTGTGCAGATTTGTTTTCTTTTCAAAAATGTTCTTATATTAAATTTGCTCTTGAGGCAGTTTGAGATTCAGATTGGGGTGATTTAATTTGGCAGTCTCTTTCATGATTGAACTTTTGCCTAATATAAAATAGACTGGGTGCCTTCATTGTTGACTATGTTGTAAACCGAAGTCTCTAAGTAAACATAAAAGCAGACAGTGTTGTCTGCCTTCCAACTTCATCTGATAGTCACCTCTTTGTCATTTATGTCTGGTTATTCTGCTGGAAACATGAAATGTTGACACTTTACAAGCACACATGGTAATCAAACCATTTGAATTATCTATACAATATTCAAAATAATTGAAATGAAGTCCGTTTAAAAACTGCTTAAACGTTTGAAGAAAAAAAAAAGCACGGTATTTTTAAGGTTGTATTAGATAATTAATACTAAAAGTATGTTCTTGTGAAAGCTCTTGTAATTAAAAACAAACTCATTCTGACATTGCAATGCATGTTGTTGTTTTTTAAACTTGATATACTGTATATGATAATATAAGTTTTATTTCTTGTTCTAGGTTATCGCTGTGGTGATGGATATGTTTACAGATGTTGACATCTTTGCTGATATCCTTGGTGCAGCAACACGTGGTGTGGCTGTTTATATTCTTCTTGATGAACTGAATGCTCAACATTTCGTTTCGATGGCGAACAACTGTAGGGTGAATCTGGATGAGATAAAAGTAGGTACTTTTTTTATTTGATTGTTACAAATCAGTACAAATTCATTAATATACATTTTGCTTGCAGTTCATGCGGGTAAGAACTGTGTCTGGAAGTACCTATTCCTGCCGCTCAGGAAAGACATTTAAAGGTCAGATGATGGATCGCTTTATACTAGTAGACTGCAGAGCTGTTTTAAGTGGCAACTATAGGTAAGTGCATTTTACTGTTTAACAGTTCTCTATAAATTCATACTTTATATGTTTTGTTTTAGTATATGTTGTGTTTAATCAAGGTGTCCATAAAATATGTGTTGGATAATACAATTTCTCACTTTGTGTTGCAGCTTCATGTGGTCTTTTGAGAAGATACATCGCTGTCTTGCTCATCTGTTTCTGGGACAGCTTGTGACCACCTTTGATGAAGAGTTTCGGATTCTGTATGCCCATTCAGAGCCACTGGTTGTTGAAAATGTTTTGGCAAATATGCCACACTATGCTGGGGAACCTGAAGGCTACTACAACACAGAAAAGACCCACATGTTTAACAGACAATATCCAACTATGGGCATGGAATGGGCTGAACGTACTGGAGAAGACCAAATGAAAGTGGGTCAAACATTTTTACCCTTTAGGAGTGAATCCATCCACAGTGCAGCAGAAGCAAATCCTCCTGTTCAGAGGCACATGAACCTGCATGCTGATCAACCATTTAGAGGGGACCATCAATCTATAGAGCATGGAAGGCAAATGAGAGGACCAACTGAAATGGTTGGCTTCAAAAGGAATAGCTACGGACATATACCTGATTATGAATACTTGCCTCCTCAAAACATTCCAATAATGAGAGGAAAACAGTACGTGGAGGGAGCTGTGCTCCAGGGCAGTCACTTTGCAAAGGAACCTCATATTTACCAGGGAGCTGAATTTCAATCTGGTTATGACATGTATGGGAAGCCTAGAGGCCAAGGCCACCACATTGATCAGTTTACAGGATCTGGCTACCCTCATGAGGGAGATGAGGCTGAACCAACTGGAGCTTATGACCATGTTCAAAGATACCTGCAGTCTCAATCTGCTATGGAGGAAGGACATGGTCCAAGAAATGTATTGTCACCTGTGCAGTCCAATATTAAGAGACATAACATGGGTCAGTCTTATACCTGTCAGAGCTCACCAAAACAACCAAACCTGCCGGAACAGAAACGTTTCTTTAATGTAAACCACAAACCACAGGATATGAGTCAAAAGCAAGGCATGCGAGACTGGAGGATCAGCTCATACCTTAGTGCATATGATGATGCAGGAGAACTTGATTTAGCTGAACTTGAAGGATCCAGCACATGTGATGATGTTCCATGTTTTACACAGGAAGCTCCTTGTGGTCCTGTACGTCCAGAACTTAGACCAGGAAACAGAGAGTTTAACAGGATACCTTCACCTAGGGAAAATCCCTTGTTTGTCCAGATTCAGAATAATTCTATTGTGCCTGACAGTTCAGTTAATCATCCAACAGACTTATCACAAATAAATATCAAAACAACACCAACATCAACTTCAGAGTCTTCTTGCACCACTGAGGGTGACAAAGTGGAGGTGACGCAGAATAGAAAACCTAAAGAGACAAACCGGATTAGTGAAGACTTCCTCAGGAAGAAACCCAGCCGACCTTTACAAAGGAGTTCCAGACTGAGACACTCACTGATATTCAGTTCAAATTTGGAGTTGCATACGTCAGATGAGATGAAAGATACTGTGGGAGAAAAAGATGGGGATGAAGCTTCAAAACATTTAGCTCGTGTGTCACACATCTTGGACAAAAGGAAGACTGGTTCTTCATTTCAACCATTTCAGTGGAGCGATTTTGTAAAGTCAAACACATTTGATAACTCTGACATAGAGTCTGCACAACCTGAGGATGAACTGAACAAATTGGGTGAAAATTCTGAATTAGATAAGGTTGAAAACTCCCCAAATCTCTGTCCTCTGCAAGAAAAAGACCAGCTTCAAACAGCAGTTCCTGAAAGAAAAAGCCAAAGGGATGAATGCCCATCTAATCTATTGCAAAAGTCATCTTCTTTCATAGATATGAATGACCCTGACTCTAGACTGAGGTATTTCAAAGAGTTGGCAGCCAAACGCAAACTTGCAGCAGCAAAGGTTTCTCAGAGCAATCCGGTGAAAGCCACCCAGAAATTTGCTCTATCAGAAAAACCTTCCACTAATGACGCAGATAAAAATGCTGGACCTTTTTTCAAGACCACAGAAACTACACTCAAGTCAAAAAATACCACTGTCCCAGCACCAGAGATCAAAGAAACCCGTGAAGACACCAAATATGAGGAATCAAGTAAAGACATCCCCCATAGAGCTACTGATGCTGAAAAAATTAGATTTAAGAAAAAACTTGCTGAAGAATCTAGCTCAAATTTAAAAAAAAATAAAAAAGACACTGATCCAACTCTAAAACCTGTTGAAGAGGTAAGAACAGTATCTATAGCTAAAAATCTGACATCCCCAATTTTAAACAGTTTTGCTCAAAAGCCTTCCTGTGCTTTGTCTGGTAAGTCCTCCGATCCTTGCATGAGTTCATCCTCAGAACCTTGCTCAAAAAACTCCCTTTCTACAGCCAGTGCTACATTGGAGGTGCAAAATCAAGTAGAATCTGTTGCATTCAATACTCCCTCAACAGAATCTGGCCTCATCCAATTTCACAGTCCAAAAGAAACAGACCACTCCCATGCTGTTCTGACAGGGAGTTGTCTGCCTGTAAAGTTACCACAGACAAAGTGTATGTCACCATTAAGCACAACTATTGCACAGAGCTCACCCAATATTTCTAGCTCATGCTCTGATAATGTATCTCTAGATTTTAATTCAAAACCAAACCTTGCAATTGTAGATACTAGTGTATCCTCAAATCCTGACCACATATATGCAGTTCCCTCCCCAGTGAGGGAAAGTGGGCCTTCCCAAAAACCTACTTCAACGGATGGAGACTCTTCTCAACACCCTCCCACATCAGAGACAGGCTGTTTACAGCAGCTTACTGCATTGAGAGAGGAATCTTCTCAGCATCCCACTGCTACAGAAAGTGAAACATCACAAAACTTCCCCATCAAAACAGTAGCAGATGCTTTCCAACAGCCAATTGTAACAGAAAGTGAATCATCACATCATTGTACTGCAAATGAAACAGCCTCCTCCCAACAGCCTACTGAAACAGGGGAAGACTCTCAACTCCCTGCTAAAAATGGGACAGACTTTACCCAAGACTCCAATGTAGCAGAAAGTGAAATCTTCAAACAACTCCCTGTAATGGGGACAGACCCAGCAAGAAATGAACCTTCCCAACAGTGCATTGCCACATCTTCAGACTTTTCCAAACACTCCCTTGCAATGAGGGCAAACTCTTCCCAACTCCCCTCTGCAGCAAAAATTGACTTTTCTCTGCAGTCCACTGCATCAGTGGTAGACTCTTCCCAACACCACACTCCAAAAGAAAGTGAACTTTACCCCAAACCCACTGCAACAGGTGCAGAACCTTTCAAACAGACTACTCCATCAGCCACAGACCCTTCCCAGCCGTCCACTGATACAGTCACAGACTCTCCTGAACCACCTTCTGTAATAGAGACAGGTTCTTCTCAAAAGCCCATTGCAATGGAAACAGACACTTCTCAGCAGTCCACAGCATCAGTTGTAGATGCCATCCAACAGCCAACTTCATCAGGGGCAGACACTCCCCAAAACCACACTGCAATAGAATGTGAACTTTCCCCAGAACCTTTCAGACAACCACCTGCATTGGGAGCAGGCTCTTCTCAAAAACTCACTGCAATAGAGACTGATTCTTCTCAAAAGCGCATTGCAATGGAGACAAACACTTCTCAGCATCCCACTGCAACAATCACAGACTCTTCCCAGCACCCCACTGCAACAATCACAGACTCTTCTCAACATCCCACTGCAACAGAGACAGACCCTTCCCAGCATCCCACTGCAACAGTCACAGACTCTTCTCAACATCCCACTGCAACAATCACAGACTCTTCTCAACATCCCACTGCAACAATCACAGACTCTTCTCAACATCCCACTGCAACAATCACAGACTCTTCCCAGCAGCCCACTACAACAGTCACAGACTCTTCCCAGGAGCCCACTGCAACAATCACAGACTCTTCCCAGCAGCCCACTACAACAGTCACAGACTCTTCCCAGGAGCCCATTGCAACAATCACAGACTCTTCCCAGCAGCCCACTACAACAGTCACAGACTCTTCCCAGGAGCCCATTGCAACAATCACAGACTCTTCCCAGCAGCCCACTGCAACAGTCACAGACTCTTCCAAGGAGCCCATTGCAACAGTCACAGACTCTTCCCAGCAGCACACTGCAACAGTCGCAGACTCTTCCCAGCAGCCCACTGCAACTGAGACAGACCCTTCCCAGCAGCCCACTGCAACAGAGACAGATTCTTCCCAGAAGACCACCACAACAGCCACAGACTCTTCTCAACATCCCACTGCAACAATCACAGACTCTTCTCAGCATCCCACTGCAACTGAGACAGACCCTTCCCAGCAGCCCACTGCAACAGTCACAGACTCTTCTCAACATCCCACTGCAACAATCACAAACTCTCCCCAGCATCCCACTGCAACAGTCACAGACTCTTCCCAGCAGCCCACTGCAACAGTGTCAGATTCTTTCCAGCATCCCACTGCAACAGAGACAGACCCTTCCCAGCATCCCACTGCAACAGTCACAGACTCTTCTCAACATCCCACTACAACAGTCACAGACTCTTCCCAGCATCCCACTACAACAGTCACAGACTCTTCCCAGCAGGCCACTACAACAGTCACAGACTCTTCCCAGCAGCCCACTGCAACAGTCGCAGACTCTTCTCAACATCCCACTACAACAGTCACAGACTCTTCCCAGCATCCCACTACAACAGTCACAGACTCTTCCCAGCATCCCACTGCAACAGTCGCAGACTCTTCCCAGCAACCCACTGCAACAGTCGCAGACTCTTCCCAGCAGCCCACTGCAACAGTCACAGACTCTTCCCAGCAGCCCACTGCAACAGAGACAGATTCTTCCCAAAAGACCACCACAGACTCTTTGCATCAACCCATTGCAAAAGAGACTGATTTGTCCCAGCAGCTCACTGTAACCGAAAGTGAATCATCTCAGAACTCCACTAAAATGACGGTAGACACTTCCAAACATCTTATTGAAACAGAAAATGAATCCCTTCAATACATCACTGCAACAGAGTCTTACTGTGTGAATGAGAAAAAGAAAAAAGATGATAATTTATCCAAAGCTTTCAACAAACCCATTCCAGATGCTAACAGTACTCAGGCAGACAATAGCATATCTCAAATTACAGTCATTATAGACTTAAGTTCCACAGCTGAGCTTTCCCAAACTGATACTGTTCCACCTTGTGATAGCCAAGTGGAACTAAACAAAACACAAGCATTGACCAAACCATGTATAACTCCTATGGTAAAAGACACAGGCAGTGATGCTTTAACTAGTCTCAATTCAGTGGAGGTGAGCTCAACTCAGCCTCAAGATTCACCAGAGCTTTGCCTGTACTCAAATGAGATTAACTCAACTCAGAGAATCACACAATTAAAATCTAGCATATCATCAAACCCAGTGGAATCTAGTTGTCTAAATGACCAAAAACTAGATGAGTGCCAAAAGAATGAGACCATTACAGGGCAATCTCAGAGGCATGACACTTCAGCTATAGCTGAAGGGCCCAAGATAACTCAGACAGAGGTTTCTACAACCCTAGACCCTAAACAAACAACACCAGAGGTGGAAAACTCTGTGACTAACTTTGCAGAGGTGTCAGAAAAATCAGATTTGACTGTACACAGTAATTCAGAAAATCAGTCTTCTGTTGCAAAAAATCCAAAATCAATCATGTCCGCCCATCAGTTATCTACTGCAAATGTTATTTCGTGCAGCAACCTTAGAGATGACACTAAAGTTCTTTTGGAGCAAATTTCAGCAAAGAACCAAAGCAGATCATCCCAGTCTAAGCAGACTCTTGCTGCACCCAATGAAGCCAAAGAGGGTGAGGTTAGCTCTGCAGATAAACTGCTTTCAAAATTTTCGGGAAGGCCCTGGTCCTCCAAGACTACACCAGAAGAAAAGGACATGTTAATACAGAAGATGGAGAAAATGAGGAAAGAGAGGAAGGTCTACAGCCGTTTTGAGGTACATTGTAGAATTTGTTCATAAATTTCAAAATGTTCAGTCATATTGTTTGTGAATGTGGGTGTGTTTTTTAAATTGTTCTGAAAATATTCTAGTAGGTTCAGTGTTGTTATGTTTAAGTCATGTTTTAAATTTACATTTACTTGTATTACTCATGCATTTGTATTTGGTGTTTTCACAGGCCTCATAACTTAAACCATTGGACGAGTGGCTCAAGTAAAGGAACAATACGAGGGAAGCGATTTTGTTGTCTTACCTCAAAACTGTGAACTTGCACTGATTATACCAAAGATTGCTGCCTATATTGAGAGGATCGAAATCCCTGTAAGACTTACCAGATGAACTGCCTGACAAAAAACAGGAACACATCCCTTACCAGCTGGAATAAGCTTTCGATAGAGCAGGTATTTCCCATTGTGTGTGTGTATAGCTGTGAAACGTATTTCTGGATCTTTTGTAATTATCGGATTTCTGTATCCAGAAATTGTGATCGATAAGAGTTGTTTACCAAACAGTAAGTTGCGTGTTATTGCCAGGAGCAAGGAGCAGGGTTTTTTTTTACGTCTTCAAGATCGTTCCAATACTGCTCCAACATGTTAACAGACTAGTGTTCTTGTTTCAATACAGCATGAAACTTTTCTCCAAGTATTTTTTTTCTTATTTTTTTTCTTCATTTAATACAATTATCTTGTGCCCAGATGTTTGTGCTATTAAAAAACAAACATTGAAAGAACTTAAAAGTGGATCTGTAACTGGGCACACATTTTTTCTATGTAGTTTACTTGAAATCTGTTCATTTTGGATAAAACTGTTTGCTAAATGATTAAATGTAAATGTAAATAGAAAACATGGAACAAAGTGGAGCTGGAGTGGAATGATAACAGGATGCTTTGAGGAGGGAAAGGGGAAATTGTTCATTCACATACTGTGGCCAGAGAACAGGAAATGATGTTCCACTGCTTCCAATGCATAAGTGTTTACTAGTCCATTTTTTAAAGATGTAAAATACATTATGTTGGTTTATGTTGATGCACGATGGAAACACTTAAAGCACGTAGACATGAGTCCAGGAAACATATTGTTAAGCGTGAATACAACAGTTTCTCAGTAACACAAAACGCTAAAGTAAGAATTGCGGAAAAAATGTTCTTGTGCAGTTAGATGAAATGTGCAATATTGTGAGTTTTGCATGAGATATTGATATTGATTTGTTTTAATTGTAAAATCTGTTTGTCAACAACTGTCAATGTAGTGAGACTGCCTCTGCCGATGTGTAGAGAACCAATAATGACTGTTACATGTTGCCACTCGTTTCCAAATGTTGTGTTTGAATCATGTTTAGAACAAAGTAAGGTCTACACTGACATGATAATAAAATAAAACTAGGACACAAGACGTGTTCTTCAAATATCATTATGCCCTTGTGTGTTTTGTGTCCTCTATTCGTCAGAATAGTAATGAACTAAAACGGTAAGGGATTTATCACACAGACAGAAAAATATGTTCATAAATCTTCTGATGAAAGGAAAGTTAACACAATGTTTAATGTGTAATCATTCCCCTTTAATACTATTATAGTAGGCTATTGTAAGTGGGAACAAACAAATAGTTGACCCAAAAGTCATCATTTACTCGCTGTCATGTCATTCAATCCAAACCTGTATGACTTCCTTTCCTCTCTGGAACACAAAAGAAGATATTCTGAAAAATGTCTCTCTTTTTCTTTTGCCCGTGCAATGAACGTCAGTAGGGGCCGGTGTTGTTTTGTTCCACTATTATATATATATATAAGTCATCCAAATAATATGGCAGTGAATAGAGACTATAGACCATAATACATCATGGTAAAAAAAACTACTTTGTGTTGAGTATCACTTTTGCTTTCAAATAGACTTGAGTTTCGGAGTGTGCTTACTTAACTTTGTGACATCACTGATCTATAATTAGCTTCTTAGGCAGTTTGAGTCATTCTGCAAAATATGTTAGCCATGCAGTTAAGCTTAAATTCGACTTTACAAAACCAAACAACAGAGCATACTTTTTTTAGCCCATGATAATTTTACTGTGGGTGAAAACGTTATGTCACCAGAAAAACACAGAGCCCTTTGTGAAGATTTGCACTTTTATAACACCATGTCAAAATAGCTTGTCAGTTTAGGCTAATCTCTCAATACAAGCTTTTCTTCTCACAAATCTGAATTAGTTCCCCTGGCTTTTCCTAGTCTTTTGCAGCTCATATAACAGTAGAGAGCTCGGTTGATAGTGATGAGTTTTGGATGTCAGCAACACACTATATGACTGCAGACATGACTGGCATTTTGAAGAAATTTTACCACATTGTTGCTTTCAGCTGGTATGCGTTTGTTATTCAGTCTATTTATGCGAAAGGTGATTCAGAACTGCCACCTGGGATCTTTGTCTATGGCGGACCCTGGAAATACCTAACATTTTTAAACCTGGTAAGTTTGGTACTTTACATCAACTTTCTTAGTCTTTTGGATAGTACTGGAGGTTGCTTGTAAATGTGGTTAACGTTTATTCCTCAGGTCTTACAGATGGTGTTTTTTGCAATGGCATCTGTGAATGACCTTCAGCCTGTGGGGAAAGGCTCAAAAATATCATTTCTCTGCCTCTGCAAGGATTTGCTCTTTTCCGTCTTTGTGTTTCCAGTGGGAATGGTGAGTGTGACTTTTTTTTCCAGAACTGCTTTAGATGAAATTTACTAATTTAATACAGTTTTTTTTTATTCGCTTTGGTACTATTTTCACACGTAAGGTGTACATTTTAAAAACTCTTAGTACAAAAATCCAAACTGATTACACTTGTAACACAGCAAGTCATTCTTTCGAAACCTGATCCCATGCTTTCATTACAGTTGTACTCATTTCAGTCCACATAATCATTGTTTCAATCACAAGATTGTTGTAATATGTAATGAGAACATTTGGTTTGAACAGTATGATCTTCTTTCAATTTAGTACTTTTAACAATCAGTTCATTCAACAGCAAACAATGCAAGATACATGTTTCAAATCACCATTGTTGCTGAAATAATTACAGTAATACAGGCTACAGTTGTCACATTAGAAGTAATTGAATCCATAATGTTTGTAATAGTATCTATCCAGTGTGTTATCAAAAGGTGTGATGAAGTACAGCCATGAGGTTCTGTGCTATAACAGAGTTGGCTGGCAATACAGTAAATGATTTCACTCTATACCATTTGACTGAATCTATACAGTAGTGGACCTTTACAGATGAAGGTTGAGTTACAGTAATGTGGCAGTCTCTACCATGGTAATCTGTTTACAATATCGCAAACATACTGTAATGTAAAATGCTGTATTTGATGCCGTATGTCTCCCTTCTTCTGATGCATCTCTGATCAATCTGATGTTTTACAGTCATTGACTGTTTCCTCTCCCTTATTCTCTATTCTGCTTTACAGTATTTGCAGAAATGGCAAATTTCTCTGTATCTTTCTCTCTCTCTCTCTCTCTCTCTCTCTCTCTCTCTCTCTCTCTCTCTCACACACACACACACACACACACACACACACACACACACACACACACACACACACACACACACACACACACATGCGTGTGCACACACTTTGAACATAGTGGTGGTTATAAATCACTTATGTAAAAAGGATTCATTACATTTGGTTATCCATATCAGAAATTGCAGACAAGTTCTATAGAAACTGTGTATTGAATCAATATCTATAGAAATCTATAGGTGTACCAAATGATTCATGGATTAACCATTAAGATCAGTTGGATTAAATAATAGACACATGTATTAAACTGAACAAGAAGAGATGCAAATCAAAAGTTTGATAGTAAGAGCTTTATGAAAGGCAGTGACTGTGAATGAAACATTTATGTAGATGAAACACTTATTTTGTTTTGTGAGAAGGATACTTTGTGATTTTGTGTATTGTGCTAACACAATTGGAAGCATAATGAAATGGTTAAAAAAAGTGCACTTTTGATGATCTGTTGTGATATTAGCACTATGAGTTTTGAAAATGTACACCTAACTTGTGAAAATAGTACCAAAGCGAATAAAAAAAACTGTAATTGATGATCTTTACAACAGAACTGAATCAACACTGAACTGACTGTTGCTAATGCATAATTTTCCTGTTATCACTATGAAGTTGCTTTGAAACAATCTGTATTGCGCTATATTGCCTAAATAAAGGTGACTTGACTTGACCAATAGAAAACAGGCAAATGGTGTCATAGAACAAAACTGATGTCCTATATAGTATTTGATCTTGTATTTGATGTGCTTCACTTGGTGAGAGTGAGTTGTGCCAGTCATCTAGAGTTTTTATAGTGCTGCAAATTAATATTTGTGATTGTCAGGATCATTCTGTTGTTTTTTGTTTTTAAAACAATATATAGACCAAACCATAAATGATAGATAGATAGATAGATAGATAAATAGATAGATAGATAGATAGATAGATAGATAGATAGATAGATAGATAGATAGATAGATAGATAGATAGATAGATAGATAGATAGATAGATAGATAGATAGATAGATAGATAGATAGTGAGTGAGTGAGTGTGCACCATCTACTGGTGATTAATGTTAAATGCCTTAAAGCTTTAACCTGTTATCCAGTAACCCCACTTTTGAAAAATCCCCAGAAATGGCATTCCCAAACTAAAATAGATACAGTTCATGAACCCTTTCCACTAAAAGCACAAGTATGATCTCATTTGAAAGCTGACACTTGCCAGTTTATTGTAAATTTAGAATTAATTATTGTCATAATGAAATACATTTTTATAAATAGCTTCAAAGTTTTGTAAAGTTATTCGAAATTTATTTTTATGAAATATCTTCATGAAAATAAAATTGAATCTCAATCTAGAAATGCACTGCAGATAAAGCCACATGTCTGACCATGTTACATTTAAAATCTGAAGATGATAAGTCGAAAACTCTGTATTTAGTTAAATGTTTTTCAAGATCATTTCTATGACTTTATTTTGATTAGACTCTAAAATGCAAACTGATGTTTATTGTCATCTTCTAAGCATCCATTCAGTCTATTGTCTCTATTGTTTTGAGGTGCAAACGAGCCCCATTCAGCCTCAGTCTCCCCTGCACACATCCACACCTCTCCGGCCTGGTTATGGCTCTAAATATTCTTTTATTTTGACTAATTGTTTTATTACATAACTCCTGACACAAATTAATACATAACTGTCACTATAAGTTTCTCAGAATAAAATAGTGGTCAAATACTGAAACTTGAGTCTTATATCTTTATAATGATGTACAGTTTGTCAAGGTAATAACATTAAATCTGATAGTAACTTTGAACTATTTAAACATAGAACGATTCAGAGTGCGTCGGCGTCCTCGTAAAGGCTAACAGGGTTTAAGTATTAAATAATCACATTACACGTGAATCATTACAAAATCTGTGTATTTGTTATTTTTAATGGGTTTTTAATGTTTGTTCTTGTTTGTCTTAAGTTTGTAGTTCTGCTGTTTTGGCTGATTTTTGCCTATGACCGACAGCTAGTCTATCCAGCTTCAATTGACAGCTTCTTCCCTCAATGGTTGAATCATTCAATGGTTTGTTATCTATTCTTTCGAATAACTTTTTTTAAATATATGTCAATTAAACTATTCACATTCACAACTATTCACAACAACTGTCTAATACTAGTCACTTTGTATGTTTGATTTTCAGCACACTCTTGTTCTCCCAATCTTGTTTGGTGAGATCCTGTTGGAGCCACATATCTACCCGAAAACTAGAAATGGTTTAGCAGCTTTGGGATTTGTTGGTCTCGCTTACCTAGGATGGTGAGAATGTCTTGTGTTTGTTTTAGGGATATACTGATGATTTGAAACTAAACAGATTATGTTGGTGTGACTCCACTAGTCATGAAACTTGATTTTCTCATGCTTTAGACACATGATTCATATATATATATATTTCTTTTTCAGGATTGTTTGGGTGTATCTAACAGTGGGAATCTGGGTTTACCCTATACTGGGACTGTTCAGCAGCTCAGGATTGACCATCTTCTTCTTTCATAACATGCTTGTTGTGTCGTTGCTGTACTTACTGGGCCAAACTCTGAACCATAAAGTTTGGGGTAAGAAAATAGTTTTATTTTCATCTATTGGAAAATTTGTGAGTAATGTTGATGCTAAATACTTCACCAATACCAATATACCTAATAGTCACTTTTACTTAATTTCACAGGGAAAGAACTTCTAAAACGTACAAGAACATGATGAGTCAGAAGGAAGTGTTTATCAGACTGAAACATATGGCACATGATTCCTTATAAACTTGTTCCTTGTTTCAGCCCTATGAATCTCTGGTATGAACCAGCTCCAAGTGCTTTGAATTATGTCTGCAGTTGCATGATCAGTTTTGTATATTTTGTATATGACCATTCATTTTCTGCTAATGCAAATTTGACACTATAGTGCGCATCTGTGATATACTGTATGTCATACACATTTCTGGGAACTTGCCACTGGTAAAAAATAATAAAGCTGGTGTCTTCTAACATTTACGGAGCAAGTTATTTAACAGAATCAAAAAGTGTGTGAAAATGAAGTGCTGTTTACAATCTTTGTTACTGCAACTTTCAGAACAATTTGCAAAAATACAGCTCAACATGACTTTGTAAATTTGCAGTATATAGCTTTATATCGAAACATATGTTGAACTAAATTGCTTCAGTTCATTTTAGATCTGTTTTTCATTCTAAGCCAATGTGGGTGACAATGGCAAATATGTTCTGTACATTTCACATAGGAATATTTTTAAAGGGACAGTTCAACCAAAAATGAAAATTCTGTCATCACTTACTCACCCTCATGTTGTTCCAATCCTGTATGAATTTATTTCTACTCTTGAACAAAAAAGAAGATATTTTGAAGAATATTGGTAATCAAACGGTGGACGGTAGACATTAACTTCTATAATATGGAGAGAAAAAAATACTATGGAAGTCAATGGTTTGTCAACTGTCCGGTTACCAGCATTCTTTAAAAATCTTCTTTTGTGTTCAACAGAACTCATACAGGCTTGGAACAACAACTTTCCCTTTAATGCTTGTTGATCATCCAAGTATTATAAATACATATTGATAATCCATAATGCAGTAATTCTCTAAAGAGAATGTTAGTTCTTTTTAGGCCAATTCACACTGCACTGACAGACGCAGAACTACGTCGACAGTCACCAGATTACAGCACGTCACTTCTCAGATATTCCGAATCAACATGTTCAATCGGCCAAAACCAGCTCCGACAGACAGCAACAGACTCCGACAGGGGTAACCCTGATCCGACAAAACCCGTCTGTCGGTGCGCTGTGAAGTGGCCTTTTCTACACTCTTAAAAATAAAGATTTGAAGATTTGTTCCATGAAGTATCTTTAACATCCATGGAACCTTTCCACTCCACAAAAGGTTCTTTATAGTGACATTGCTGTAAAAACCTGTTTTCGAAACCTTTATTTTTAAGAGTGTATAGTGTAAATCCTCTTCTTTTTTTCAAAGTCCATTCCACCGGAGTCTTTCAGAACAGATGATTCATATATTTCGGACATCATCAGGAAAAAGAGTACAAGCGTTTCTCAGTAATTTTAAGGTCTGGGAGGACAACATTTTTTTGCCATGTCACACGTTTCCTTGAACCAAAGTAAAAGAGAACCACTGCGCTCAGGTTTTCTCTGTCAGGGTTAAAGATTGAGGAAGGGAGCTTTTTTATAATTGTCTGGGTGACGCTTCCTCTCTCAGGTTGAACTTCCTCTCAGATCTCTGTATTCTTTTATATGGTGCAGAGTGTTTGGATCTGCATCCACCAGCCCGACAGAGAGGAGTTTTATGATGAGGTGAAGTTCCTGCTCATTCATTCTCTGCAGGAAAACAATCAGATATCAGCATGTGCTTCCTTCAGTCAGCCATAAGAGAACAAGAGCTGTATTCTCACACGTATAGCCATCTACCTTGTTTTTGTAAAGCAAGTTTTTTTCTTGGGAGGCATGTTTCTGTGTTGGAGATAATACAGTCAATAAACACGTAACACTGCGTTCAAAGAGCCTTAGGACAAAACATCATCATTAAAATGTTCTCCCCTGCATCTACATTAAGATATGTGTCCCTTCTTGTTCTAATATAATTGTATAGTGAATTTACTGCTATGCTTTAATGCAAAAAACTGTTCTCGAACCATACAAAAAAACTCAAACACATAGCATAAGCACGCACTGCCAGCTTCTCCCAACAATAGATGTAATAGCAAGATAATCGTATAATTTGTTGCTGACTTTTAAATCCTGATTAACCAGTCATGAGAGCATATTTAAACACTTCCTCTTACCTGACTTAGACCATGTGACATGCACTTGATGATACCAATAAGCCCCAGAACAACCTGTGGATAGAAACATTTGAATATTAATAGACATTAAAAAGAGAAAAATCTATATTTGCAAAAAATATTAGAATTAAAAACTGCATACATAAAAGAGAAACAATACGTTATGAAACAATATAAATGATTTTAGCAATTTTATTTATTCGTTTGCATATATATATGTGTGTGTGTGTGTGTGTGTGTGTGTGTGTGTGTGTGTGTGTGTGTGTGTGTGTGTGTGTGTGTGTGTGTGTGTGTGTGTGTGTGCACGTCAAATATTTATCCAAAAGCTATTTCAAAAATACAATTTTAGCTTTAAGGAAAAAATATATCTCATTTACAATGGTTGACCCAAAATCTTATAGTGAGATGTAGCCTTTGTCACTGATAGTTTTGCACATACAGAATACCAAACACAAGACACAAGCTTTAAAACATGAAACAGGTAAACTTACCCCCACAATGTACAGCATGATTGCTTCTGTGTGTGTTCCTCTTGCGTGTGTGTTTGTCTCTGATCAGGACTGTGATTTAAATGAAACTGAGAGATCATCATGTGAACAGAACCAGATGTACAGGTCTAACAGCATGTGTCAAACTCCAAAGTGACAAAGCCAGACAATCATGAGTTTTCCCCACACACACAACAGCTGGAAACTCACACTGACGCACAGGTCTGTCTCAATTCTGGACTACTGACGTTACTTTAAGAGTGAAAATAAGCACCCAGTGTTTTTCTTTCCATTAGTAAAGGGTTAATCAGAAGTAATGGCACATGTGAAGTAGTTTTACATTCATGTGACCTAAAAGAGATGACGCGCAACATTATACCTCAAGTGTCACATATCATTAACAAACAATCATTTCATTATTCAAGTTCTTGATGATACACTCTTCTGTAAGTTCTTCAGATCAGCATAATTTAAAGCACTAATTGTTTTAAAAAATAAAATAAAAATCAGTCTGACTAATAAAAGTTTTCCTATATCAGTCTGTAAAAAATTATGATCAATAAGTTATGACGACATGTTTTTACAATTTTCTACTTTTTAAAATAAGTTATACAAGATTCAACTCAGTTTTAAGTCAGTTAAATGTAATTTAAGTTGAAATGACTTAAACATCCAAGCTGATTATACACAAACAAATAAATGTTTTTGGTATTTTTTTAAATATAGATTCTATTTTGAGCAGCTGATGGAAAATGTTTGTTTTTTTGTTTTTTTTAAGCAGGTTGTATCAGTTTGCCCATGAATATATATATATTTTTTCAGAGGGAAAATGAAAGATAACTAAATTCAGTGAGACTGAACATCTACATCTGATCATGAATGTGTGATAAATGAACTGTTCCCATACAGAAAGCAAAAACAACAACAACAAACAAAAAACAGTGCAGTTGTCATTATGTGTGTGTGTGTGTGTGTGTGTGTGTGTGTGTGTGTGTGTGTGTGTGTGTGTGTGTGTGTGTGTGTGTGTGTGTGTGTGTGTGTGTGTGTGTGTGTGTGTGTGTGTGTGTGTGTGTGTGTGTGTGTGTGTGTGCATTAAGCCACTTTTCCAGTTCAACGCCAGCCAATCTTCTGAAGAGAAGCTGTTCCTTGAGATAGATTCTTGTTTTACTGGTCTATAATATTTACCTCTGTATCATTATCAAGACCAAAACACACACACACACACACACACACACACACACACACACACACACACACACACACACACACACACACACACACACACACACACACACACACACACACACAATGAATGTTTCCATGACGACAGGGCATTTGGATTAAAACAATTTGGAGCATATACTAAATTCATTTTTGGAAACTGATGAGCAGCCTTTGGTGAATAAATGTAGAAAACCAGCAACAATTAAAAAGGAAGTACACTGACTTTCAAGGCAAATGAGATATAAGAGGATTTAATACAATAGTGCACTGATGAAATATGCACATTTATTTTTTCATATGCATCAATATAATCAATAATCTGAAAGTAAAAATCTCCAACACTGACAGTCCGAAGCACCCATGGGCTTATTTTAATGTGACGTGAAGCTAATAATTAAGCATTCATCTTCATGCATTTTAAATCAACCAACGTCAGGGTATGAAGCAAATTTTTTCAGTATTGGATTTTATATAAAATATATTTTTGCCATCAATCCTTCATGGTTCTCAGTGCTGCTTGTTGTAGAATATATAGCATAATATTCTTTAAAATACTACAATAATGAGGCCAGTCATCACCCATTGTATCAATATTTTACCAGCTTACGGCTTCATGAGATGTTGGATTGTTGCAAGTCGTCAGTTTTCCTGTGCAGCAAGTGTAGTTCCTTACATAAAACGTAGATTTCTAAAAGCATAAACTAAATATATTGTATGTCTCAGTCTTCTCAGTGAGTCTTCAATCATCATACTATTGCAAAGCTTAACTTTAAATACATTAGCTAAATGAACATACTCTGGGTCACCGCGAGAGGGAGGCAGAACACACAGAAACCACCATCAACTACCAGACGAATTACTACACAAATCTGCTCAACTGACTACACTCGATAGATATCCGATATCAATGTATGGAATATCCAATGAGTTAATGGCTGTGTTTTATGCTTAATAATAAAGAGCGAGAGAACATTTAAATGTTTATTGTTGCAATATTTAGATAACTTAACATTAAGTGAATAAGGAAATATATTATGAAATTAATTGTAAAAATTTCCACATTCATCAAATCCAAGAACGTTTTTTAATTATATTTCTGCAGGGGGAAAATAATCTATACGGGGAAATATAATTCTCCTTTTCTTAAGCAATACCTAAATACATATAATTAGTTTATATACGAACATTTGTGATATGAGTGATTCTAAAAGAGATGTTCTTTTTTCACTAGTGATCAGAGTAGTCAATGAGTCGTAAAACATCGACTTTAAGGAAAAATTCACTTGCACAAAGACAAACATCGATGTTTGTCTTTGTGCAAGTGAATTTTTCTTAAAGTCATTTTAGTCATACTACTAAGTCAGTGTTACAGATCAGTGTCATTTATTGAAATTATTTTATTAAATGTCTCAGATATGAATTTAGAATAATTACAGGTACAAATAGAACTTAAAAATATTTCTACTAAAAAGGAGATTAAAAATTCGTGTTTCCGGAGCATTTTTTTTTTTTCTTGTCCTGTGTGCTTCCTTTTGAAAAGTGCGTTGTGATTGGTCAGCTGGAGCCCATGTAACCAATCACAGCGCGCCTACCATGGATGAAGGAATAAATGCAAGATGGCTCCTCATATAAAACCAGCCGCCTGGCTTCTCTTTTGTGACCAACAAAATTATTTTCCTCCGTTTATTCGATTAAAATACCGTTTTCGGGGTAGTGCGGAGGGCTAAATCAATCTGTACGCTGGCGTAGGTGTTATTCGGCGTCTTCGGGCGCTGTGGGAAATATTTAATAAGCGAGCAATCCGATTTTGAGGCAGTGTGCGAGAGATCGGGCCTGTCCGCGCACGCGACGGTCATCAGCAGCGCGAGCCCGAACCTGATCCCGAACCCGAACCCGAACCCGCACCCGAACCCCGCGCCGGGATCCCAGCCCGGGCACCCGAACAGCTCACATGGCAGTTTCAAGGTGAGTTAGGGGATTATGGTTGATTTGGAGCTGGCAAATGTGTCTACAGTTGAATATTCTAATTCTTAATACTTCTATAATATATACATTATAGATATAACGGTCAATATTTGTTAAATGAGTTACGTTAAAGAGCTACTGCAGAAGCAATTTAACCTCCCGCACGAACACGTCAATATGTAACCTGTCAAATTGTGTTATCTCATGCTGTATATCATATATTGGTAGTGTTTTGTGTTCTATTTCATATGCGTTATGAATCCAACTTAAATAGTTTGTGGTCTGCCTTAATGATTCTACTTTATCCTGGTAAATCTTCGCCTAATGTGTAAATCCACGGGTGATTAGAGGACTAACCCCACGCAGTGTCATCCCTCTCCGGGTTGGGCACTGTCAGTGAGGTAACGTTAAAGACATAGTTAACATTCACAGACTGAAGACGGCACTCGTTTCTCCTAATCCATCACTTGATGATGCAGTTAATGTGCCGTTATATAACGTGTCTGACAGGGTGGTGAGGGGGAAGCTGCTAGGTTTTTTTATTATTTTTTTTACCCTTATAGGTTATTTTTTGGTTATCATATTTTTTTAGATATAGAAATTAATTAAAATGAGTCTCACGGAAAGCTTCTATTCCTTATAGTCCGGGTCGCCCTCCCATGGGCGGTGCCACTTTTATCACGTGACCAGTTATTACTTATAATAAAGTTAATGCACAAATTTCTTGCAATCCAGGGACTCGCCTTGAAACAGAGAAACTGCGATTTGCTTCTTGTGAGAGAGTCAGCAGCGCGATTCATTTCTCTCTTCTGAAAAACATTAAGAGATGGAAGAATATGAAGTATATAAATGCATTTACAGAGCAAGAAGAAAATATCTTGCTATATGAGTGCAAGTGAAAGTTAGTTTATATAGTTGGTCATTTATAGGCAGGGCCTAAAACTAACTTTTTGCCACACCTGCCAATTTCTTAAGTGACTTAATTTTTTACTGGCCATAAATATTTTTTTACCAGCCATATCCCAAAATCTTTATTATAAGGTTACAGAAGTTATTCAGGGAAGTGAGTGATTGTTCTTTGCCTTTTGTTGTTTGATTAACATTTAAAACCGTAACATACAGTAGCAGGAATATTAGTTTGCTGTCACTTTAAGACCTGCACAGATGCACATGCGTTTTCATTCTCAACTGTTTACATCCACTTAAGATATAACTGACTATGTTTATGAGGGTACTTGCCAAGACGGGCCTTTTGACATCATTTTGTTTGAATAAGTCTGTTCAAGTGCAACAAGACGTGAAAGAGAGCTCAATTCAGCATTTGCGTGCCCTCTGAGACATGGATTTCTGGGTGCGCGATTCGGTAACAAGTAGGCTAAAGAATTGAGTTCCCTTTTGCATCTTCATGCCCATGAATATTTAAATTGCCAGTGCTTAAAGGGTTAATTCACCCAAAAAGGAAAATTCTGTCATTAATTTATCACCCTCATCATGTCGTTCCAAACCCGTAAGACCTTTGTTCATCTTTGGAACACAAATTAAGATATCTTTGGTGAAATCCGAGTGCTCTCTGTTTTTTTTTTGTGCGCACAAAAAGTATTCTCGTCGCTTCATAAAATGAAGGTTGAAACATTACAGTCTATAAGGGGGTCAGAAAGCTCTTGGATTTCATCAAAAATATCTTAATTTGTGCTCTGAAGATGAATGAAGGTCTTGCGGGTTTGGATTGACATGAGGGTGAGTAATTAATGACAGAATTTTCATTTTTGGGTGAACTAACCCATGAGACTTTTGCAGTGATTGAAGAAATTTTATATGAACAGTCTAGTGGGACCACGGCTTAAATAATCAATTTATTTATAACGTTATTTTCTCGTTTATTTTCTCCAGGTTGGAACGTCTATTTATCTTATTGGACACAGGAACGACTCCTGTTACCCGTAAAGCAGCTGCTCAGCAGCTAGGAGATGTTGTTAAGCTTCACCCACATGAGCTTAATAACCTGCTATCAAAGGTGAGTTTAGGATTTGTTCAGACCAACCAAAAGAAATGTAAAAAAAATTTTGGGGGGGACATAGGCCCATTTAGTAGTTTGTCAGTTGAACCGCAAAAAGATGCATTAAACTCTCATAAAAATGGTTCAGATATGCACAAGAACATGTCTGTATTTTGTACTAATAGCATATGTCTTATGTCTGAATTTGTACAGGAAGAATGTCTTTCCTAGCGTTCCAAATAGCATGTTTGCCATCTGTTGCTCACAATGCTCTCATTTGTGATGTGAAAACACTACTGTGAACCGCTGTGGATAAGGCAATTATTTAGCAGATGCTTTTAAATGTATTTTTATTTTATTTTTATTTACAGCAAAATTACAACAAACCATATATATATATATATATAAATACAATTTTGTTCGTTTAAAATCCGCACCAATTAGACATGAACAAAAGCAAAATGTCCAGTTCTCTTTCTATACTGACAGTGGATGCATTGTATGAGAAAGTATTTTGGCATCATGCTGATGCTTGCATCATTACTATAGCAACTGCCTGTCTATCTGAACAAATGGGTTTAATTTCATCACTTGCAAAATGCTAGTGTAGAGATGAAGATTGGGTTTGAAAAACAAATCACAATTGAGACAAGATTTAAAGGTGCAGTAAGGGATTTCTGAGAAACCCTGTTAATATTTGAAATAAACACCTAAACAAATGCACCCCTCCCTTATTGCTCCGCCCCCAAAATAACAAACATGCTATGCAACACAGGCAACCACTAACATCAGACAGCTTGTGTAAGTTTGGATGAATCCGCTGTGAACAACAGCATCTAAATAATGTCTATCATTAGCCATTGGCTAA
Organism: Leuciscus leuciscus; assembly: GCF_965113295.1. Classification (NCBI taxonomy): domain Eukaryota; kingdom Metazoa; phylum Chordata; class Actinopteri; order Cypriniformes; family Leuciscidae; genus Leuciscus; species Leuciscus leuciscus. The sequence goes on from NC_138746.1 coordinate 6,183,978, forward strand.
TAATTTCTCAGATTTTACTCGCCAGTGTATGTGTTAGAGGCTAAGTGTAAGTCTCGCATAGATATATTTTCACTCGCTGAACACTCTGACTGACTGATCAGCGCTTGAGAGTTTCGCTCTGTGCGCAGCGAACCTGTATTTGACGTACCATAAACTCAAGTGTGAAGGCGCACGACTCGCAGTCGCTTTGCTGACACATACACAGAGAGAGAGAGAGCCTTACATACCACGCAGAATCGACGCGCTACATGTAAACGATATTCTTTGTTGTATTTTCCTGTCAAAATAACGGAGTTCATTTGGAATTATTCAGCTTTTAAGAACAAGCAGAAGATATGCCGGTTTCTCCTGTAGTGGGCGGAAACTAATGCGCAAACTGCAATCTCATTGGCTGGCGCTCATCCCTGTTTTGTTTTCTGATTACGATTATCTTTTTTTTTTTTTTTTTTTTACAGAAATATTGACTGACCAACGATATCTTAAACACCACCACCAGTCCTAAGTTCAGTTAAAATGACATATGCATTCATACGTATTACCAAGTTTTAGTTCTAATTACTGAAGTTCTATCATTAAATAGTGCTTGATTATTATAATATCATTATATTGATTATATGACTGATGTTAAGAGTGTACGTTCAGATATTTATTTAGCAAATTTAAACTGGTTTGGTGGAATCATATATTTTAATATTTTTTATATATATGTCTATATCTCAGTATAGCAGTCTGGCAAAAAAAATGTACTAGCTAATGGCAAATTCTATTGCCAAGGTGTGTGTAGTTGAAAAAGAGAGGTTACAGAGAGATATTTCTTAACATAAGAATTAAGGTAAAGGTTTGAAAGTTCTTATTTGCCTAATGTGTGGTGCATGTTAACAAACCTGAATTTCAACCCTTCCGAATCTGATTGATCTGGTTTCCCTTCGTCCGGCCTTAATAGGTTTTAACATTCTTGAGGAGTCCAAACTGGGATACGCGAATCGCAGCTGGACAGGCTGTTGAAGCCATTGTGAAGAATATTCCGGAATGGAACCCAACTCCAAAGCCAAAAGACGGTGAGATGAGTATTCCTAGATTGCATTACTGGAGAATTGGATAAAAAAAAAAAAAACTTTTTACAGGAAAGCACATTGCTGCCATAACTATTTATACACTTGATCAATGCAGTCAAATGCAAACTCCAATTTGATGTTGCAGTGGTAATGCCACATGGCACGTTAAAAGCTAACAAGTCTTAAGCTTCTGTCTAATGTGTGTCTTGAACTGAGCGAGAGCTTTAATGTGTTGTCCTTCTCAGAGGTGTGTCCAGAAGATATGTCTCCAGAGGACATCTCTTCAGACAGGCTGAGTTTCTACAGGTTTGATATCTCCCGTCTGCTCAAGCATGGAGCGTCGCTGCTTGGCTCTGCAGGAGCGGAGTTTGAGGTGCAAGATGACAAGTCAGGTAGGATTAGATCTGGCACGTGTGTTAACATTGCAGCTTTGTAACTTTCATGTCGTTATTTCTATTGTTAATACTTGGAGTTTGTTCAAAAATGCACCTTTTGTGCCACAGACATCAATTATGTAAAATGCAAGATAACTACAGGAAAGAGATATAATACCATTGAATTTGACTGTAATAAGGAAATGAAAGCATTGGTCATTGGACATTTGCCTAGAATTGGATAAGAGATGCAGGTGATAAGTGTGCATTTGTTTGCATATCTGTATGAATATTTTTATGTACTTCTTAATTTTCCATTTCATATTAAACTTGCGTGTACTTTACTCTGCGCCATTTGTGCTACAAGCATGAATACCTCACTGATTGGTTCTATTACGTTTCTATTCAAGCGATTGTGATTATACCTGGTGGACAATAAAATGGGTAATATCTAGAGACCAGAGTATCATAGATTGTTTTGACTTGAACCATAAAGCGTACACCTAGAACACCCTTGTATGGTTTTGCCATTCTGAGTCATGATTGCATTCTGTTCTCTAGGTGAGACGGATCCCAAAGAGCGTTTGGCCCGGCAGAGAAAGCAGTTGCAGAAGAAGTTGGGATTGGATATGGGCGCTGCGATCGGCATGGACACTGAGGAGCTTTTTAATGATGAGGACCTGGAGGACGCTTGTGCCTCCAGTACCAACAGAACACAGCCTGGTAAAAGCCTGGGCTGTAACTTCTCACGCAACAATATGGTGAGTTGTGCTGTGAATATCTTACCTTCATCATATTCTACAAAAGTGTAATTGGGAGGAGAAGGTGAATGGGCATTATTCATTGCAACTATATTGTGATTATTTAATTTTGTCCAGCCCTGATTTACGGGTTTAATCGGGCCACTTATAATATTAAAATGTTCAGGTTTGTGTTCTCTTCTTTAGCCAGCTGCAGAGCTCATAGATTCACAGTTTCGTCCAGGCATGAGCAATCGACAGAAGAACAAGGCCAAGAGGATGGCGAAACTGGTGGCAAAGCAGAGATCCAGAGACATGGATCCTAATGAGAAGAGGTAATGCTAAATAGATCTGTATTTCCTTTTATTCCTTGATTTTAAATGCCAACATAAAACCCTGTACTATTAGCAATTTTGGCTATAACCGCTTTCATAAAAGTTTTAACCGCCACGGACACAGAGGCTACAACAACCAAGTAACTTTTATGGATCATAAACACTATATTTAAAGGGAATATGGTTTTATACAGGAATGCAGTGTAGGCTGAGGGTTTAAGGTCGCTCAGCAGCTTTGTATTTTCACCAAGATACTAGGTTATCATACCTAATTTTTATGTTTCTGTTAGTGAGTGAGAGCAGACTTATTCTAGAACAACTTTTATGGTTTACGCAGCCACCCTCACATGTCAAAGATTTGCACCCCTAGATGCATTAGATGAATCATTTTTAGAATCGGGTCGTGATGTGCCTGAAGACTCCCAGCCCTATAAACAGTGTTTCACGTTGACTTTAAAGATAATGACTGTTCCTAGGTATGTGGGCGGTCAGTCTGACCACTGCTCTTATGTTCCTCTGCCACAGCAATGACAGTTGTGAGGGAGAGCCAGAGGAGAAACGACGGAAAACCACAAATGTAGTCATTGAGCAGCCAGCAACCGACAGCAAACTCTTAATTGATAATGTCCCTGATAACTCCAGTTTATTTGAGGAGGTGTGAGACTTGCACACATGCTTTCTTTTTCTTTCACACATTGAGCTGTTCACATTCAACGTGTCCTATTGTGTCGGTCTAATATTTGTTTTTGTTTCACAGACTCAGGAATGGCCCCTGGAAAGCTTCTGTGATGAACTGTGCAATGACCTCTTCAACCCCTCATGGGAGGTACTGAAAAAAAAAAAAAACTTGCTCTGAAATGCCCACAAGACAAGAGGGGATCATACTAATCTAATGGTTCAGTGTTTCTGAAAATTAATGGACCAATAAAAAGTGCATTAAAATATTGCTATGTTTCACAATGCTTAACTTTATATTGCAGTGAAATCGTTGTGAATATATCATAAATATTCAGTATATCTCCCAGGCCTGGTTGAGACTGAAATTTAACTCAAACGGAGCAGTGATTTATATCTCTCTGTAATGCCTATCAGTGTTATCTTAGTATCATTTTATTATAATATTTATTAATTTTATTTTATTATTATATTTATTAATATTATGAATTAGCTTTTTTATATAATTTTTTTTGTAATTTTGTGCTTTGTCATTTTATTAGTTTTTTTTTTTTTAATTATTTTTAAATATTTCTATTGTTTTGTCATTTCGGTTTTAATTATTGCAGTACTATACCTTAAACCTTTTTTTCAGTTAGTTGCCAAGGCAACATTGAAATTTTAATTTTTTACTTTTCATCTAATATTTTTTATTTATTTAACTATTTCAGTTAGATATGCAAATTATCTTTAATAGTTTTATTTACCGAAAACACTGATTCCTGCTGGTCTTGTGCTTTTTAAGACAAATTATCTTAAATGCAGCATGTGAACAGAAGTTATTTGGTTGTGTGGTTACAGTGAAAGGAGTAGTGGTTGGTCACTGAGTTTTTATTTGTCATGTTTAGATTCGCCACGGTGCCGGCACAGGACTGAGGGAAGTGCTGAAGTGTCAAGGTGCTGGTGGAGGAAAGACTGTTGGCTGTACAGTAGAACAGGTGTTCACCAGCTCATTGCACATTTTCACTGTCAAGAGTTTAAATTCAGTGTCTAATGTTTGATGCCGCTTTCATTCTCAGATGGAGCGACAGCACCAGGAGTGGCTGGAGGATTTGGTCATCCGGCTTTTGTGCGTCTTCGCTCTGGACAGATTTGGAGACTTTGTGTCAGATGAGGTCTGTGACTTCTGAGTTTGTTTATTAGTGTCTGTAGCCCTGTTGCCCCCTAGTGGCTGAAAAAGACTGTCATTTTAACCTGTAATTGCACAATTTTGTGTCAGTGTCACTACATTTAAAAATATATATTTATTTTTTTGTAACAAGGCTTTCATTTTCTTGTTCTCATCTTGATGCATTCCCTTTTCTTAACTTACTAGGTGGTTGCACCTGTCAGAGAGACGTGTGCCCAGACTCTTGGCGTGGCTTTGAGGCACATGGCGAACAGTGGCGTTGCTATGACTGTGGACATTCTGCTTAAGCTGCTAACTGAAGACCAGTGGGAGGTTCGACACGGAGGCCTGCTGGGCATCAAATATGTTCTTGCTGTCAGACAGGTGAAGAAATCTCTCATTCTTATGGGCTGAGATTTAAAGTGGTTGGAAGAGAATATCCACACGTGAGTTTACAGCTCCAAAAACATATGCATAAACAGCGCGACGTCCATCATATGGTCGCTGTTTATGAATATGTTTTTGGAGCTGTAAACTCGCGTGTGGATATTACTCTTCTCACCTCTGATTGTCGTCTTTTTGCTCCGCACCTGAGCCCAATTAAGATTTGGGATGTGCACACCTTTTTTGTATTTCTGAGATTTAAAGTGACATTCGTGTTGTAGTCTTTAGCCTTTGTTTGACCTTCACACCTTGCTGACCCTTAGGATTTGATCGCAGCGCTCCTGCCCCGGGTTCTTCCTGCCATTACAGAAGGCCTGAGGGATCTGGATGATGATGTTCGTGCTGTGGCAGCAGCAGCTTTGATCCCTGTGGTGGATGGATTGGTTCAGTTACAGCCTGCTAAGGTCTGAGCTCAAAGTTCATTTGTTTTTGACAGTCAGTGCAGATATATCTGATTTGAATTGATGTATGAGAGAAAGAGAGGGCATGTCTTATCAGATGCGATAATCTTAAAATATTCAAATATAGGCCAGTCGGTCTATCACTGACGGTGTGCATGAAATATATTTTCCAGCACATTTAAGCCAGTCTTACATCTAGCACTTATTCACAGCAATTTCTCTGGGTTAATGTCTGCATATCTATATCCCCTGTGTGTGCTGAATAGGTTCCCTTCATCGTGGACACACTGTGGAATGCTCTGCTGGAGCTGGATGATCTCACAGCCTCAACTAACAGCATCATGACCCTTCTGTCCTCTTTGCTCACTTACCCACAGGTCCGCCAGTGCAGGTTAGATCTCTTTAAATCTGAAAGGAGCTCATCTTAGTTGCTATTAACACCAATTTTCATGACAATGATCAATGGGAACCTAAAACCCTTTTTTTTTTTTTTGTCTTTCCCAGCTCGCAACAGTCTCTGACAGTGTTGGTTCCTCGAGTGTGGCCGTTCCTCAGACACACCATTGCTTCTGTTCGTCGGGCCGCTCTTGAAACGCTCTACACACTGCTTTCCAAAGCTGACCAGGTTGGATATTTTAAGTCTAAGATGCACAACTTTACAGGAAGGATTAGCATGTAGCAATGATTAACATAAAAGTATTTTTAACTAGAGTTGCACAGTAAAATTAAAATCAAAATATGCAGCATTTAAACATATTCAGTTTCAAGTATTTAATCTTTCCTGTTTCCTGTTCTGATTTTAAAAAATGTGCCTTTAGAGTTGTGCAGTGTGGCTGAATCCCATCATGCAGGACATGTTAAGGTACATCTTTCAGTCCTGCATCCTGGAGAGCAACCAAGAGATCCTAGAGCTGATACAGAAGGTGATGCTCACTGAAACTCACTGTTCCACTCTTTGAATGTTTTGTCTGATTGGTATGTAAATTTGTTTATTAATATGTTGATGTTTTTCTAGGTGTGGGTGGAGTTGTTGCGACAGGCGCCGCAGCAGTATGTGGTGGCGGCCAGCTGTCCCTGGATGGGTGCCTGGCTGTGTTTGATGATGCAAGCGCCACACATCCCAATAGACCCTAACATGCTGCTGGAAGTGAAAGCCCGCTTAAAGGTGAGGGTGGAGGTCAAAATCTCTTAACCAGTCATTTAATTTTATCGTTATCATTAAGAAATTAATACTTTTGAGCAAGGATGCACTAAATTGATAAATTAATCACTTCTGTTTTCAACAATGATAATAAGATGACATGTTTCTTGAGCACCAATTCATCATATTAGACACATCACACTGAAAATTCAGATTTTCCATCACAGGAACATGATTAGATTTTAAAATATAGAACATTTATTTTAAATTGTAATAATTTCACAATATTACTCTGTACTACTTTGATTCCTAACTTTTGAACGGGATGCACAAACTTTCTGCCTGTCCAAAAGTAGTTAGTACGGACATGACTTAAAGAAAGCAGATTTTACTCTTCAGATTAGAGCTCACCAGAGTGAGAAAGTGCTTTCCAGTTTTCTTTTCTTCTGTTCAGTATGTATCAGTCTGTCAGTGAACGGACTGTGGGTGGTCTGTGGGCGTGCTGTCTGAGGCTGAGAATAATCCAGCCTACAAACTTCACACTTCCCACTCATCCAAAAACGGATCTGCTTTGAACCTCATTCTGTTAATCCGCAGGAGAAGGCTTCTGGGAAGACCCGGCAGGGATCTATTCAAGTCAAGGAAACGGTCCAAGAATACATCGGTGGAGCGGAGACGATTACCGAAGACCCTGCCACACGAGACTATGTGGTGACACGTGCACGTCTAATGGCTGCAAAGTGGGTGTGGGGGGAGAGATTCTTTAAACTTTTTTTCCTGTTTCTTTGTGCCATATTTGTGTCTGACTACTTTGTGTCCTCCTAGGCTGTTGGGGGCGCTGTGCAATTGTATATGTGACCCACGGCTGAACAGCTCTTCTCAGGAACTCCGTCCTGCCGAGTCTCTAGCTCAACTTTTACTATTCCATCTCAATTCCAAATCGGCCCTGCAGCGGATCGCTGTTTCTATGGTGATCTGTGAGTGGGCAGGCCTTCAGAAGGTGAGAATGGGAGAGGGTGACTTTTCGGTTTCTTTTTAAACATGTTAATGACATGCTGTCCTGCATCACACAGGAGTGTGAGCTGTTATCCAGCGTGGTTCAGCCCCGATTGCTGACCATCCTCTCAGAACAACTCTACTACGATGAGATCGCCATTCCTTTTACTCGCATGCAGAACGAATGCAAACAGCTCATAGCACTGCTGGCTGACGCCCAGATTGATGTGGGAGAACGCATCAACTCCGCTGTGTTCACCATTGATCAGGCCAATGAGCTGGTAAGTAAAAGATGCTAAAGCTGAAGTTCTAGAGCGTTCTGCTGTTATCTTTTAAGAATGGGGTCCATTCTAGACTTAAACATTAATACTAAAAATTGTTTATTATATAAAAAACTATTAATAATAAGTGTAATGTATAAATGTATTATAATTTCAATAATATTAATGTAAATGTATAACAATTATACTATAATAATAAACAAATATACATAATTTACTACATTAATATAATAATTTAAATATAATATGTGAGGTTTACTTTTTATAATTACAATGTTAAAAACAACAATGTACATTAATATAGCAATTTAAATTATTATAATAAACATTAGTAATATTGTATTATATAGTAACTTATAATAGTTTAAATGTGTAATATCTAAATGTATTAATATAATTATATAATATTAATAATTATATATATATAATGTACTATATTAATATCATAATACAGTTAATTCATAAACATAATTTATTATTATCATTATATGTAGTAGTAATTTGTATTTATACAAGTGGTATAGATGGATGCAAAACCATTTTTCAAAACTATGTGTCCTTTGGAGAAAGCAATCCCAAAATGCTTTAGGAATAATCTCAAAGAAATCTATTTCAGTTAGGACCCTTACTTAGAAGGCAGCAGATGGCAAGGCAGCTCATTAGAACCTATACATGTCCTGTATGCCACTGTGGATTAATGTCTCCAAAATGGCTTCTTATTCATCCCCTGATTTCCTCTAGGTGACCACCATCTTCTCAGAATGCACCTCCTCTCTGAACCTCAAGTCACGTCAGTTCCAGCCTTTGGATGGCAAGAGGCTGCAAGCTCATTCCACTGTGTGCGAGACCAGCGCTGAATGGCAGCAGCTGCAGCTGAGAGTTCATACCTTCACTGCCTGCGCTGTGGTGGGACTGGCCATGCTGCCGGATAAGCTCAATCCTCTGGTCAGGCCCCTGATGGAGGCAGCCCGCCGTGAAGAGAACATACTCGTTCAGGGTTACGCAGCCTCCAACATCGCTCGTCTGCTGCAGCTGTGCTCTATCAGATCTCCCTGTCCTAACGCCAAGATCGTGAAGAATCTCTGCAGCTCGGTGTGTGTAGATCCGATGCTCACCCCTAGTGCTGCCTGTCCTGTCCCGCCAGCCAGCGCTCCAGCAATACAAGAGAGCAGTAAAGGTGAGAGGAACACCATAACATTCATATTTTCATTGGCCGCCCTTATTTATGAAACGAGAGCAGAACGAATTTGTGGGTAAATTGTATAAATGGGTTTTATTGACAATTAAAAAAAATATATATTTTGCTTTTATTTCAAGAATAAGGTCTATTCTGGCCCATTATTATTATTATTATTATTATTAATATTAATATTTTTTGGTGTGTATATACAATAACAAATTCTATTATTACCGCTATTACTAGGGGTTAAACGTATCGTTGTTGATCCGTACGGATCATGTGCTAGAATATTAGTTAGACCTTACTTTATGTAAATTTGTTATATTGTATCTATCTATGCTTGTAATTAGTGTTGATGGTCCGATACGTGACTCAAAAACCGCAATATGATCTGAATCGAGAGTTGTGATCCATTGAACCACTAGCTATTACTTACTACTACTACTACTACTACTACTACTACTACTACTAATAATAATAATTGTGCAGTATTATTAATAATAATAATAATAATAATACATTTTATTATTATTTACATGTATTATAAAAATGGATAATCTTGAAAATTGAAATAAATATAATAAATAAAATATAGTATATAAAAATATATGGAAAATACAACATTTTTAAAACGTGAACTTTATTTCTATAGATTGTTTCTTTCCTTTTTTTTTTCTTTATAGTAATTTGTTCATTTATATTGGTATCTTCCTAGATCATCCTATTTAATTTGAATGTTGGCTTTTAATTTAAAATGTAAGCTCTATTGTTTCATGGGTTTTAGATTTGTGTATGTCATCTGTCCTGCAGGGTCTGTGGCAGAGAAGGATGCAATGCATCATATGGTGAACAAGACAAAGGGCATCATCACTCTTTACCGGCATCAGAAAGCAGCTTTTGCCATCACCAGTAAGAGGGGACCCACCCCCAAAGCCCCCAAAACCAACACCAACAATGACCTGCCCCTCGGAGGCAGCATTACTACAGAAACAGACGAGGTATGTTCAGTGGTGTTATTAGTAGCGTCACGGTTTCCTCTTCATTGATCTCATGACTGATGGTGTTTAATTCTAACTTTCTTCTTAATCCTTCATTCTAAGAGCAAGAAGCCATGTCTTATCCAGAGGAGAGGTGCAGAGTTCTGCTTGATGACAGTTGCCAGGCATTTCGGTCAGGACTTGACAAAATCATTGCCATATCTGTGGGAGTTCATGACCGTTCCGCTGAGAAATGCGCTGAATGCTCAGGGATTTGGTAATCTCAATGTTTCAGTGGAGTTTGAGTGTTTGAAAAACTCTTTATGATTCAGATGAATGTTTGTTAACCTTCTCACTTTGTGTCCGTGTTTGTTGCAGATTCCAGCCAGTTGTTGAAGCAGGGAGATTCGATTGCTCAGGAGCTTGTGAACTCTCTGCAGGTGCTGGAGGTCACCGCAGGAGCCATGTCCCAAGAGCTCATCCCTGTAGTATGTATACGTACAGCTTTCAAGAACGTCTTGCTTCAAACTGCATGAACACTGGAAATGACAGCTAGTCTCCTGTTGTCTCTCTACCTGCAGTTGATGGAGCAGCTGCCTCTCCTGTGCACCTGTCTGCAGCATCCATACACAGCTGTGCGTCACATGGCCGCTCGCGGTGTGGGCGTGCTCAGCAAGATCGCTACTATGGAGACCATGAATGTGTTTCTGGAACATGTGCTGCCCTGGTTGGGTGCTATTGATGACAACACCAAGCAGGAGGGAGCCATCGAAGCCATGGCCTGTATCCTCTCACATGAAAATCTAGCTGTTTTCTTGTACTATAAATGTTTTTGTATTTCACCAAGGTGTTAAACTTAATTTAGGATGTATTATAATTTGAGTAAGACATGCATACAGTACAGTTCAAAGTTTGGTGTCAGTATTATTATTATTATTATTATTATCTATAAGTCTTTAGAAGAGATATGATCGCTTTTAAAAGCCTTAATTATATCTCTTCATCATATAATCACCGAACATAAACAGAAGCTCAACCATACTTGCTTGAGCGAGAGAAAACCTGTGGTGGAAGCTCAAATGTTCTGGCATAACACTATCTTTAAGAATGTTTTGTATTAAAGTTTGGGGTGAATAGACTTTCCATAGAGGGACTGAAATGTCCCAGATTTTATTAAAACATTTCTTAATTTGTGTTCCGAAGATGAACGAAAGACTTATGGATTTGAAATGACATGAGGATGAGTAAATTATAACAGAATTTTCAATTTTGGGTGAACTATCCCTTTATATCAACTAATTGTGCTCTAGAAATAAACGTGCCCTTGCTAAATAAAAGTTTTAAGTCTAAATTAAATTGATCAAAGGTAACAGTAAAGACAATTGTTACAAAAGATTATTTTGAGCTTATTATTCATAAAAAAAATCCTGAAAAAAGTTTCCACAACAATATTAATCAGCACAACTGTTCAACATTGATATTTCTTGTGCAGCAAATCAGCATATTATAATGATTTCCAAAGGATCATATGACACACTAGACTGCTGAAAACTCAGCTTTGCCATCACAAGAATAAATTACTTTTAAAATGTATTAAATAAGAATACTTTTTACTGTATTTGATTAAATAAATGCCTCCTTGGTGAGCCTTCAAAAGAGACTTCAAAAACATAAAATCATACCATCCCCAAACATTGTTTGTAGTGTACAGACATTTAAAGTGTGTAGAGAACACAAATATTTTCCCTGAGCGCAGTGTCCAGGTGTGATGGAACAGTTGGATGTGGATATTGTGCCCTATATTGTGCTGTTGGTGGTCCCCGTGTTGGGCCGTATGAGTGACCCCTGTGACAGCGTGCGGTTCATGGCCACACAATGCTTTGCTACTCTGATCCGACTGCTTCCTCTTGAGGTGAGAGATCTGTAACCAGCACAGTGTAGCATTCACACTTTTCATAGTGTCTAATGATGCAAGGCGTTCTGCAGAGGGTTCTCAGTATGGGCAGGATGCTTGTTGCATAACTTCTGTGCAGCTGTTTTCCTTTTTGTCTTAGTCTTTTTTTTTTTTTTTTTTTTTTTTTTTTTTCTCATTCCTTTCAGGCTGGAATCCCAGACCCACCGTCAATGTCTGAAGATCTCATTCGGCAGAAGGCCAGAGAACGACACTTCCTCGAGCAGCTGCTGGATGGAAGGAAACTGGAAAATTACAAGATTCCTGTGCCCATCAAAGCAGAGCTCAGGAAATACCAACAGGTGTGTTTGCTTTTCACAGATCTGCCCATGAAAATGTTCGTTTTTTATGGAAAATGGAAATGCATAACTTGAATATAAAAGAAGTTTGACTGCATTTATCGCTGGTAACTTCTTTCATTCTTAAATAATTTCTGTTCTCTTTTGTAGGATGGTGTCAACTGGCTGGCATTTTTAAACAAGTACAAGCTTCACGGGATCTTGTGTGATGATATGGGTCTGGGTAAAACCTTGCAGTCCATCTGTATTCTGGCTGGCGATCATTTCCTCAGGTACACTCCAAATCAACTTCATCCTTCATAGTGCAGTATTATAGGTTAAAAAGCAAGACTTTATTTGCCGAATAATATTGGTGTGTGTGTAGGGCTCAGGAGTTCACCAGGACAAAGGCTCCTGACTGTTGCCATTTGCCCTCCATAGTGGTGTGCCCCCCCACCCTGACAGGCCACTGGGTGGATGAGGTTGGGAAGTTTTGCTCTAAAGAGTATCTGAATCCTCTGCACTATACTGGCCCCCCCACTGAAAGAGCACGGTACGATCAGAAGAAACTGTTTGTTAAACAAATATTGACACGTCATACAGTTTAAAAAAAGGTGATTTCATGCATGTGTGATTTCCTGTTTCATGTTATGCAGGTTGCAGCACCAGGTGAAGAAACACAATCTAATTGTTGCCTCGTATGATGTCGTTAGGAATGACATTGACTTTTTCAGGTAACAACTCGACATTTACTTGTTCATCATTCACAGACTTCATACACAGTGGGGGGGTGCAGGAAAGCTTTAATGATTATATGCTGTTTCTCCCATACAGGGATATTAAATTTAATTACTGTATCCTTGACGAGGGTCACGTCATTAAGAATGGAAAGACCAAACTCTCCAAAGCGATCAAGCAGTTATCTGCCAACTACAGGATAATCCTCTCAGGAACGCCCATTCAGGTGAGAACTGAGCTCTTAAGTGCCATGTATACACTACTGTTCAAAATATCTCTAATGCTCACCAAGGCTGTATTTATTTGATCAAAAATACAGTAAACACCGTAAATAGTGAAATATTATTCATTTAAAATTACTGTTTGAAAATGTAATTTATTCCTGTGATGCAAAGCTGAATTTTGAAGAACAGTGTTTATTTGAAATACAAATCTTTTTTAACATTATGAACGTCTTTACTAAAACTTTTGATCTCTTTAATGTCTTTACTGTTCAGAAATTTGGAATAGTACAAGAAAAAAAGAAATTAGTACTTTAATTCAATAATGTACCTTTCATATTTTGCCAACATGAAGTAGAATTTTGACTTGAAACATTCTGAAGCTTGATTTTGACGACACTCTCCTGGGTTTTTTTTTGGTGGTCTATAGAACAATGTTCTGGAGTTGTGGTCTCTCTTTGACTTCCTGATGCCAGGCTTTCTTGGTACTGAACGTCAGTTTGCTGCCCGCTATGGGAAGCCCATCCTTGCCAGTCGAGATGCTAAAAGTTCCTCACGCGAGCAGGAAGCAGGTGTGATTTATCGCTACATAAATCGTGTTTTTAAAAAAAATGCATTTCTTAAAGCCATTTTAATAATGTTATCTTTTTAGTCTAAAATAACGTGTTTGTGTGTGTTTTTCAGGTGTGCTGGCAATGGAAGCACTCCATAGACAGGTTCTGCCCTTCCTCCTGAGGAGAATGAAGGATGATGTGCTTCAAGATCTGCCACCCAAGATCATACAAGATTACTACTGCAACCTTAGTCCTCTACAGGTACGAAACACACACAGGATGTGGTTTATGAAATCCAGATTACAGCAAGATTAAGTCATTTGAGTGTGTCAGAGGGGATAGCTGTACTGCAGCGCTACAAACTGCTACTAAAAGCCAAAGTGCACTATGCACAATAAAAAAAAATCACACAATAGTTCGTTGAAACAACTTGCTTTGAAGCAATCTGTATTGTAAAAAGCGCTATATAAATAAAGGTGGCTTGACTTCAGTTAATCTGAAATAAGGAATTTATTTAATAAATGAATAAATTGCGGTAGTAAAATTTATGACATCGCTCTTGTTCTCTAAGGTTCAACTGTACGAGGACTTTGCAAAGTCTCGCGCAAAGGTGGACGTGGATGATGTGATCTCAACTACGTCTACACAAGAGGAAGAAGAGAAACCCAAACTAAAGGCCACCGGACATGTCTTCCAGGTTAATCTCAGGAAGTCATATAAGAGAGCAAGAATATCCTCCTCTCAGTCGAACAGTCTGTAATGTTGTTGTGTTGGGTGTTTTCAGGCTCTGCAGTATCTGAGGAAGTTGTGTAATCACCCGGCACTGGTGCTGACCCCTCAACACCCAGAGTACAAACACATCACAGAACAGCTGAGCAGCCAACACTCCAACCTCAGAGACATTCAGCACGCCCCGAAACTCTCAGCCCTCAAACAGGTGCGGTCCACACATCTGCACTACCAAAGCAGCTAATATTAGTGTTTCACTAGGGTTTTTTGCTTACGGTTTTGCTTTTAAAATATGCAATTTGTTTCTTTTAATTATTAATATTAGCCCATGATTTTTGGCTTTTGCTTTTTGTTTTAAATGATCAATTTCAGGCAATTTTTGTGGTTTGGGTTTATCAACATCAGACAATAGGGTTGGGAATCTTTTGGAATCTCATGATTTGATTCAAATTGATTCTTGTCACTATTCGATTACATCGATTTCTCGATTTTGAATCGAAATTCGATTCAATATGCATACATTTAAATTTTTGTTAACACAATCATGGATGGTAATCAACAAATTGTTGTAATTAATTTATTAATTTATTTAAACTAAAATTAAAGTGAAACTTTTTTTAAAAAGAAACTTTCAAATAAAATGTTCTACTGGATCCTTCACAGAAATGGGTGATCTAAAACAGTGGCTCAACCATTTGCCTGTCTGAAATTAGTTTAGTGAGGTACCTTCATGTGCAAACACTACTTTATCTACATTAACAGTAACTGCAGGCAATTTAAATTACACACACCTTACAATCGTGTTATTTTACTCTAGCCCGATGGAGACTGAGACGCCGCCGCCTCTCAGCCTTTCATGTTCGCCTCACAGCATGAGCACATGTCTTTTACATCATTGAAGAGTGATCAGTTTAGCTCTCGACACAGTCCGTGTGTTGCACTGCTCTCACAACATCTTTGATCCAACATGTTAACAAACATTTAGAAAAAAAACATTTTGTGAAATTTGTGAATCGATTTGAATCAGTATAAGATAGAAATGCAATTCATACTTTATTTGTTTTAAATCATTAATATCCAGTGGTGTTTTTTCCCCCATTTTCATCGTCATCAATAAATGCCATTAGTGTATAGTACAAACAAAATGCAGTACTAGCAGGATGTATTTATTTGTGTTGTAGCTGCTGTTGGACTGTGGACTGGGTTCATCTGGAGCGTCTGATGGCTGCACAGAGGCTGTGGTGGCCCAGCACCGCGTTCTGATCTTCTGCCAACTGAAGAGCATGCTGGACATTGTGGAGCATGACCTGCTCAAAACACAGCTGCCCACCATCTCCTACCTCAGGCTGGACGGAGGCGTTCAGGCCGGCCTCAGACACTCCATTGTCTCCAGGTGAGACGGCCACACAAGCTACCCTGGAAATATTTAACCTCGAAGGCAGTTCCATTTGGGTCACTGTATGTGGTCTTCTCCTTCTACAGGTTCAATAATGACCCGTCCATTGATGTTCTGCTGCTCACTACCCATGTGGGTGGACTGGGATTGAATCTGACTGGGGCAGATACTGTGGTGTTCGTGGAGCACGACTGGAACCCCATGAGAGACTTGCAGGCCATGGACAGGGCTCACAGAATAGGACAGGTATGGAAGGGTTACTGTTTTCGTTAAAGCACTTCAGTATTTATTAATGGACTAAAATTTCGGAAACCAAAACCATTCGGTCGAAAATTAGGGATGCAGCGATTCCAATTGCTGATTTTATTTTTTTTAGCATGTTTATTTGCTCTATTAAAAGCCAAACTGGCCTAAAAAAAACTGTAGCCATTTGAAATTAAGAGGCAACCACAGAATTTTAACCATGATCCAAGTAAAGACGTTACACACATGTTGGATGAACTATGGCAAGCCGTTTTAACATTTAATCATTTAAACCGACTAGTCTATTTTCATGCTACTAGTATCTGTTCCATTAAGTACTAGTGCCTATTCTTTAGGTACTAGTGCCTATTCTTTAGGTACTAGTGCCTTTTTAAAGATACTAGTACTTATTATTAGATACAAGTATTTATTCCAAATGTTACTAGTAAGATTTTTTTATTTTACTAGTAAGATTTTTTTATTTTACTAGTAAGATTTTTAATTGAACTCTCCAGTGGCCGTTCTGACTAGTCATAACATAAGACGAGTAAAAAAGCAGTTACTTGTGACTAGTAAAATAAAAAAAATCTTACTAGTAACATTTGGAATAAATACTAGTATCTAATAAATAGGTACTAGTATCAATTGAATACGTACCAGTAGCTAATTTAAAAGTACTAGTATCTAATTAATAAGTACTGGTATCTAAAGAATAAGTACTAGTATCTATTTAATAGGTACTAGTATCTAATGAATAAGTACTAGTATCTAATAATAAGTACTAGTACCTAATAAATAAGAACTAGTCACTATTGGAATAAGTACTAGTATCTAATAAAAAAGAACTAGTATCTAATGAATAAGTACTAGTATCTTTAAAAAGGTACTAGTACCTAAAGAATAAGCACTAGTATCTAAATAATAGGCACTAGTACCTAAAGAATAGGCACTAGTAGCAAATGAATAAGCACTAGTACTTAATGGAATAGATACTAGTATCTAATAAATAAGTACTAGTAGCATGAAAATAGAGACTAGTCAGTTTAAATAATTAAATGTTAAAACGGCTTGCCATAATGACCAGTTGTTTTTAATTTAAATGAGATATCTTTGAATTTGTTTTTATATTTTAAAGACTACTACGAACATGAGCAATGCTTTTATTGCTCGTTTCTGTTCCATTTTCGCCTGTTTTGATCCAGAGATTCGGTTTTCTTTTAGCAGTGTAATAGCGCCCCCTACCATATAACAGTGAAAACACAGAAAGCTGGAAATTTTCGTCAATGGCAGGAAAAGTCAAAGAAATTTGATGAAATGAAGTTTTTAGTGTTTCGTTAAAAGAATATGTGACCAGTCCATTTGCATCCATAAAACGATTGCGTGTTTGTTTCAGAAACGTGTGGTGAATGTGTATCGTCTCATCACACGAGGCACGCTGGAGGAAAAGATCATGGGTCTGCAGAAATTTAAGATGACCATTGCAAATACAGTCATCAGCCAAGAGAACGCCAGTCTGCAGAGTATGGGCACAGAACAGCTGCTCAACCTCTTCACGCTGGACAAGGTCAGTGCTTACAGAGAAAACACCTTCCCATGAAGCAATGCTGCCCTAAATGCTAGTGTTTTCACATGCACATCTGCACAAACATTAACAATGACAGATTCATACTGATGCTTTTGTGTTGATGTTCAGGGTGAAGCAGTGAAGAGCGAGGCGGGTGCATCGTCCTCTGGTAAAACCAGCATGAAGTCTGTTCTGGATGGACTGGGCGACCTGTGGGACCAGCAGCTGTACGAGAATGAATACGACCTGGACAGCTTCATACACTCCCTTAAATGAGCCCAGTTCAACTTGCACAACAAAACCCAAGTCTTCTGATTGATGGGACAACGGAGAGACGTGCACAAGCACTGTAGCTATCAGCCTTAAACACTCCAGTCTAATGCTCGTCACAGTCTTACAGCTCTTCCTGAAGGTTCTTACAATTCGCTCAAGATTTGAGATCTAAAACTGTCTTTTAATGCGGCACTGGAGGAAGTCTTAAAGCTAATCTTACAAGGCTGAGTGTTGTACGAATGACAATATTTGAACCTCAGGATTTCCAGAAGGCACTATCAGTATCCATGATGACAGTATTCCAGAACTGAATGAAGAGAGAAGGTGAAGACGGTGAGACGAGGACTGGACGCACTGAAACGCTTCCACCATCGTGTAGAATGACTTATGGTTCATCCAGGCCACTAGGAGGCGCTTGACTAACTTCTGTAGGGTAATGAAGGGCTTGCTGCTTCTGCTCCATCAGAAATGTCTAACACGCACTGACTGAGATCTTTAGGTACAGCTAGAAGAGCAGCAGGACATCGGCCTTGGAAATATTGTAGAGTTTTAAAAAAGGAAAAAAACATAGAACTGTAAATATTTCTGTTATTTGCCTTTTTTGGGTAAGCTGGTAGAATTTTAATAAATTCTAATGAGCTCTCTTTAAAATGTCTTGTCTGTGTCGGTTTACATTTATGAGAAATGTGTGAATGAACAGCTAAACCAGATATAATGAAGTATTTAAGTATGTTGTACAGGGTAGACTGGGGGTGCATGTATAATCATCTTTTTTTATTTTAATTAAGGCTTAAAAAGGCAACACAAAAATCCATCTTGTAACTATATATATATTAGTTTATATACCAGACACAAATGGCACCAGTTTTGTAGAACATTACTGTCTTTAGCGCATAACTCACAGCTTCTGAAAAACATCAGTGGTGAAAAGTGTACGGGAAAATAATTTGGCCTGGGTCAAAATGTATTATTTTGGATAAATCGTCTTAACATCTGTGACTGGTGTTTGGTTTGTGTGGTTGCATTTCAGCAGTGAAGATTTACAAGAGAATGAGACTGCAAAAGATGACAGCGTTTCACAGTGTCATACAATTACATTTAATAAGGTTTGCTGTTAAGTACAGAAAAGGGAAAAATCATGAAGGTGGGAAAGCTAGTAAGCATTAGCAGCACTGCCTTTATTTTATCCCACACACACAAAAAAACCTTTAATCACAGTTTTACTGCAAAGTTAGACAAGCAGAGGTCCAAGTTAACAATCTCAATTCCAGACGTGAAATATGAAATTAGAAGTTAAACTGCATTAGGAAAAAGTTTTTTTACTTTTTAAATGAAATGACAAATGGAGCTAAAAGTGTGGTAGAATAGAAAAACAAGCCAAAATGACCTAAAATATTAAGAGATTTTTGTGAAACTCACTAAAAACAGTTCGTCTTATGACTATACAGCACAGCTTATAATGGGTTTCAATGACTGCAATATAGAAAAATCTTAAGACATAGATGCTTTGAATGAAAACGAGGAAATACTGTCTCTACACTGGACGCGACAAAGCGACCGTTGCAAATCCATTATTTGTAGTCCGAAGTGGCGCGAACGCTTGAAGTACGTCAGAAACAGAACGTCGTAGGATTGGTCGAGTCGCTCCCCGCGGCATCCAGTGTAGAAAGCATCACTATTATAATGGGTTCTTTCTGCTTTTGTCGCGTCTGGTGTAGACACGGTGAGTCTTAAGTTAGTTTAAAGTGACAAGTCAACTACTCCACTACACTCTGCTCATAAATAAAATGCATTCTGGGAAACATCATGTCAGTTAAACGCACACATGCTGTGTTCTGACAGTGAATGTGGAGCTACAGAGCTCATTATTTTCATCTAGTTTTGACTGGGTTTCACCACAACAACCTCACATTTGCTCCATTCTGCCATTGTTTTTATTGCCCATTCATTGTTACATTTCAATCACATATATTTTACCATCCATGATTGTGTTAATTTTTGTGTGCAATTTTTTTTTGTCCCGATCACACTAATGTAAGCAACAGAACTGACAAGCTTTGCATAAAAAAAAAAAAAAAATCTAGACATTTTAGTAACAATATTACACATTTTTTAGCTTAAAAAAAAGAAATAAAAGAATTAGCGCCATAAAATTAATTTATTCCAAGTAAAAATACAAAATAATAATGACATTGACCAGACATGAAAGTCTCTCCCAGAAATAGCTAACATTAATGGTTGAGGAATTAGTGTGTAAAGAAAAACACAAATAAAAAATAATGAAAAATATGTAAATGTGTTTTAATTCTAGTCTCTTTTTTTCTTTCTTTTTTTGCAAAAAATCTCTAAAAAATAATGAAAAAATTTCTCCGTACAAAGGCTACATTACTACTGGAAGGTACTAGCATGTCGAGTAAATACACAGTAGAAAATGATTTTAGTGAATCACAATGCTTGCAATGAAAATAAATCTGCAATAAAGATATATGCCTCTTTTTCAGTTCTTTTTTTTTCTCTTTTTTTTACAAACAGTACAAACAGTATTGCACATTACAACAAAGAATCGAGGTTCTCAGCCTTTTAAAAAAGGGACTAATTCAAGTCTTGGGTGAGTAGAAGGCTTTCCATCAAGTTGAAACGTTTCATATCTTTCCATGGTTTTCTCTCCATCTTGCCAAAAACCATAATAAAAAATTAGTTTTCCCTAAATTATATAAGTTGTATGTGCGCTTTACAAAACAAAGGGGAACACATCATTTCACGAAACATAAAAAAATAATGAACAGAAGATTTCACAACTCTGGTCAGCATAGTAAAGGACTGTTTGTAAATATATAAAAACGTAAGTAGTATGTTCAGTTGACTTTATAAGCACCCGACGGCCGGCTGACCCTATAGAATATATATATTTAAATCAAATATATATATTTTATACTATTAATAAGATCAGATGTTTGTGGAACACTGTGATGTTGCGTCTGTACTTCAGCTTCCTACAGTATTCAAATAATACAGCTCTAACTCCTTCAGTTGTTTTTGATTTTAATTTTTTTCCAAAAATAAAATTAAAAGCAAATAAGCACGACAAAAATAAAATTAAACATCTGTTAAATCATTTTTTTCTCTAGCAGAATTAAATTAATATATATATATATAGTCTTTATTTGAATAAACTTACTTAGAAAATATCAATCTCTCTCCTATAATATTTCAAAATTGAGGTATTGCAAAAGATTACGTCAGTCAGAAAGCACACATATTTTTCTATTAAAAAAATAAAGGAAAAAAAAACAACAACAACAACAACGCTGACTGTTCAACCATCCAGATACAAAGAGTAGTGCATAACAAATATTATCTACTACAGAGAAGGAACAAACATAGAAAAATCTGGGCAAGGGAAAGAAATATCACAAAGACACCCAGAATTCACCATCATCAGGATCAAGGTTACCCACAATCCTCTTTTTCTCCATCGGTACAAAAGCAGTGTTCGCATATGTCGTTTCATTTTTTTTTTTTCAGACCACCGAACTAAACGTGCCACCCTAAAGCTGACAGTTTTTTGACTCTCAGTTAAGCAGCCATGACGCATTTCTTGCGTTGCGTTCCTCTCCACCCTCTCTACCTTTCTGAATTTAGTTTAAAAATGTCCACCGTCGACATTAGCAGGTCATGATTCTACTTCAAGCTTCGCAGGATAATCTGGATATAAATGCAGCGGTCACTCAAGGTTATTCCGCCCGCCGTATCTCAAAGTTAGGTTCAGAGCCAGTGTTCGCTTATTCTCCCAGAGTCACCGGTCGGACACAGTATTGTGAATCGTTGGCGTGTAACGTAGTGTTATTGGTCATTTTGAGCCGGACTCTTTGGTTCTGACGGGACGCGTGTCGAGGGCTAACAACTAGCAGAAGTGTGCGAAAGAAGGGACCGTATGTTTACATACGCTAGTTTCACAGGACGTTCCATGTCAGACATCAATAACAGTTAAAGCGAATCACAGTTCTAGGCGTCGTCTAACTGAACTACATAGTGTATAAAAATTGCACAATTCTATGAACAATCACTGCAGAAAATGCTTCACCTGTTGAAGACATTTTGCTAGAAGATTTCCTACATCTAACTGGTTTGAAACACCACTGCGGTTCTGTATGGAGCCCCTGTAGGGACATGGTGATGGTAAAGCAATGAGATGGGAGGAAAAAAAGTATATTTCAATGCTTTTGTGGTCGCTCGCAAAACTTTAGCGAGAGAACTAACATTTTGAGCAGACGCAAATGTTACGCAAGCGAACGCTAATGTTTTTTGAGCGAATGCTAATGTTTTTTTGAGCGAACGCTAATGTTTTTTGAGCAAACGCAAATGTTTTTTTGAGCGAATGCTAATGTTTTTTGAGCAAATGCAAATGTTTCGCAAGCGAATGCTAATGTTTTTTGAGCAAACGCAAATGTTTCGCAAACGAACGCTAATGTTTTTTGAACAAACGCAAATGTTTTGCGAGAGAACAAACATTTTGAGCAGACGCAAATGTTTCGCAAGCGAACGCTAATGTTTTTTGAACAAACGCAAATGTTTTGAGGGCAAACAAAAAGTCTTGAGCAGACGCAAATATTTTGTGAGTGAATGCAAATGTTTTGAGAATTAAATTAACATAAATGTTTTGCGAGCAAACGCTTATGTTTTGTGAGCGAATGTAAATGTTTTTTGAATAAACCCAAATGTTTTGCAACTTAACGTAAATGTTTTGCGAGTGAAAGCTAATGTTTTGCGAATTAACGTAAATGTTTCGTGAGTGAAAGCTAATGTTTTGCGAATTAATGTAAATGTTTTGCGAGCAAACGCTTATGTTTTGTGAGTTAATGTAAATGTTTTTTGAACAAACCCAAATGTTTTGCAAGTTAACGTAAATGTTTTGCGAGTGAAAGCTAATGTTTTGCGAATTAACGTAAATGTTTCGTGAGTGAAAGCTAATGTTTTGCGAATTAATGTAAATGTTTTGCGAGCAAACGCTTATGTTTTGTGAGTTAATGTAAATGTTTTTTGAACAAACCCAAATGTTTTGCGAATTAACGTAAATGTTTTGCGAGTGAAAGCTAATGTTTTGCGAATTAACGTAAATGTTTTGCGAGTGAAAGCTAATGTTTTGCGAATTAACGTAAATGTTTCGTGAGTGAAAGCTAATGTTTTGCGAATTAACGTAAATGTTTTGTGAGCGAATGTAAATGTTTTTTGAGCAAACCCAAATGTTTTGCAAGTTAACGTAAATGTTCTGTGAGTTAAAGGTAATGTTTTTTGAGCAAACGCAAATGTTTTGCGAGTGAATGTAATACTTTTGTGAGAGAATGCAAAGTTTATTAAGGGAAACGCAATACTTTTCTGAGGGAACAAATTTTTTGCAAGCAGACGCAAATGCATTGAGACATAATTATCCCTCCCATCTTATATTTGTCCCCATCACCACGTGCCCTGAAGAGCTCCGCAGCACGGTCCTCTGGCCGGTCTTTTTGGGAAATGAAAGTGATGCCCGATTTTACAGCATGCATCGCAGATTCGTTTACATGCAGTTTCGGTGCAGATGCAGACCCCTCGGAGCACTCGTTCGCCTGAATAAAGTATGATGGCATGTGTCCATACCACAGATTTAGCAGCAAAGCTATTGCAGCATTACATGTTGATAATACCAAAAAACTCGTAAAAAAATGTAAGCCTAAAAAGTCGAAGCGAACAGAAAGAGATGCATGCATGGGATATTACTATTCATTTCAACATGGAGAGCAAATGGTGGTTTACTTTAATAACTTGGGTGTTTTTTAACAGCTCACCCGACATGATTTTCTTAATGAATTAAATTTTACCTTTGGTAACTCTTTTTTTTTTTTGTCATCATCTAAAGGAGAATTTCCTATCACTCTTTTATCACAATAAGCGCATCCTCCTTTAAAAAGTCTGACACCCAAAATGTATTATCTATGTGTATATAGATAAATATAAAATAAAAATATATACTTTTTGTAAATGTATATATTATATACTGTATATATAGTCTCACACTGCCTAATGTTACCTATATGGAGGACTAAACCGATCAAACGCAGGAAAACGAGAGAATTAAAGCACAACATCCTGATAAGCGTTAACATCGACTGTTTGTGCCAAAGTGCAACGTTTGAGCGCGCAGA
>NC_138746.1:6212849-6310349 GCF_965113295.1 Leuciscus leuciscus
TTTCTTCTATCACTCACAGGCCTGTAGCTATGGATGAAACAGGGCAAGAACTAGATGTGGGAGGGGCATTACTGAGAGGGGCGGGGCATTACTGAGAGGGGCGGGGCTGTGGGCGGAGTTATGCTGAGGTGAAATCAGGACAGATCTGAGAATGGTTTATTACTAAAGACAGAACACTGGGGAAATTGAATCGCCTGAAACTTGCCAGCGTCACATTTATTTCACATTACAGCTACTGTCACGGGCATAAATGAAATATTATAGTCACAAATTTGTATTACATTTTTTTTAAGCAAATTCCTTCGTCTACAAGATACAGTCTTTGACATCAACAATAAGGAATCCAGTCGGTCTCTGTCTCCTATGCAGTTTTATAACATTTGCTGTTATTATATCATGAATTTTAGGACCAGGATTATGATTTTTATACAGTAAATAAACAAAGAGTCATTATTGTCTGTAGTTTTCCTCTCACTCTTCTGACCCTAAACATGCATTTTTTAGACTGCTTATTAAGAGCATATATGCTGTCTGTCTGTGAATTCATGATGTCCACCGTTCTCAAGTCCTTCTGAAGGAGTGATTTTCCACTATAACACTGCAGTATGAGAACATCAGGATCAGAGCCAGTAGAAAGACCAGAAGGAAGAAAAGAACAAGGCGTTCTGCCTCGGGGAAAGAAAGAGTGTAAGAGGCAGTCGAAAGGAGAGAGAAATATGAACAACCTTGGGAAAGTGAATCAAGGACATCAAAAGAAAGTTTGGAGAGATTCATGGTAGTGGCGCAGTGGATAAGACACATGCCTTTGGTGTGAGAGACCCGGGTTCGAATCCACTGTGAGACACCAATGTGTCCCTGAGCAAGACACTTAACCCCTAGTTGCTCCAGAGGCGTGCGACCTCTGACATATATAGCAATTGTAAGTCGCTTTGGATAAAAAGCGTCAGCTAAATGAATAAATGTAAAAATGTAAATGTAAAATGTACAAGCATCAGATTTATTAGAGCCAGAGGTTTTACCTCCACAGATTGAGACCATCTCCTAAGCTTAAATATAATAAAGAAATATACTGTATAAAAATACATTCAGATTGGATTATTCTACTCAATTAGGGATTATAATAAAAATATATATTTTTAAACATTACATATTTTTATTCATTATTTTTTATCATTAATATATTTTCCCACTTCACCCTAAATGAACTACTACGTCCACAAATATTTTCATGATTTTATTAGCGCACTGGTAAAATATCTACTATATAAAAAAAATGTTTACCATTTATATGCTCGCAAAAAATGTATTCATCAGAATGCACTGCAACTTCTGAAGTCCTTCAGTAGAGAACTATGCTTTTTGTTTTGATGGTGTAATTCTTTCATCAACCAGCAGGGGCTAACTGGTCCACGTTAACCAGCTAAACCTGGACTTAAAGGGATAGTTCACCCAAAAATGTCAATTCTGTCATAATTTACTCCCCCCTCAAGCTGTTCTAAACCTGTATGAGTTTCTTTCTTCTGTTGAACACAAGAGAAGATATGACAGCTGATAGTAGCCATTGACTTCCATGGTATTTTTTCCTATTATGGAAGTCAATGGCTACCGTCAACTGTCTGGTTACCTACATTCTTTAAAATATTATCTTTTGGGTTCAACAGAAGAAAGAAACTCATGAGGTTTGGAACTTGAGGGTGAGTAAATGATGACAAATGTTCATTTTTGAGTGAACTATCCCTTTCATTTCCATCCTGTTTTTCAGCTGGTCTCTGAACAAGGAGGAGCTCTTCAATAAATCTCAGTGTTAATGATAAGCGTATAATAGCCTCGTGAAGGCTTTTAACCCTATTTAACGCGTTTAGAGCCTCAGCGCTGACCTCAGTCCTGCACACTGTGAGTCATGATGCTTTTACACAACACTGGATGGAAAAATGACCAGCATCTTCCATTCACTCAGTCTGGATCAGTGTTTCATATGAGCTGGAGGAACAATGAGCACATCTACAAAAAAAGCAGTTACACACAGTGACAGGACGGCTAAGGCATGAAGACTACACGAGTCCAAATATATAAAACCCACAAGTGCAGATCACTGTACAGAGCACAGATCTAATAAATGAAGAAAAATACAGCGGCCACAAAAAGACACTTAAGCCGATCTTAGTGTGTGAAATCATTGCATTATTTAACAAAATATCAAACCAAGTGACATTTACTCGTACATCCATTAAAATCACCTTGAGATCTGCAAACTGAAGTTCTTGCTTTGATCATTTATTATTAAATGCATACAATTTGTAAGTTTAAAAAATAAGCAAAACTAGAAATTACTAGAATTTAGGGTCCAATTCTCACTATTAACTAGTTGCTTATAAGCATGCATATTACTAGGATATTGGCTGTTTATTAGTACTTGTAAAGCACATATTAATGCCTTATTCTGCATGACCATATTCTACATCCCTTAATCCACCCAATACCTAAACTTAAAAATACCTTACTAACTAATAAGCAGTAATTAGAAGTTTATTGAGGCAAAAGTCGTAGTTAATAGTGAGAATTGGACCCTAATCTAAAGTGTGACCATGAAAATGAGTTACTAGTTGCAATATTTACAGAAACTGCATAAGCAGCTTTCATAAGAAATTATTCACTGTAATGATCCAATACAATTTTAGCATCCCCTTTTAATTTCTTTATTATAATCATGAATAAAATAATATTTTATAGTATAGTCCAACCGGAAATGAAAGATGAATTCAAAAGTTTATTCAAATGAAAGATTGAGAGGGAGAACACATAAATATTATATATATTATATAGTAAATAATAAATACAATTGAAACATTGTTAACATCTTTGGTTACACTTTATTTTAAGGTGACAGTTACATTGTACTTACTCAAATAAGTACTGAGTAATATTAATTAACTAACATGTACTTACTATAGCGTTACGGTTATGGTTTGGTTTAGGGTTAGTTTCTTGTAATTATGCATAATTACTGTTATTACTATAGTAAGTGCATTAACGTGCAACAACGTCACCTCAAAATAAAGTGTTAATTATAAAAAGTCTGACTTTTTTCAAATTAATCTGCATTTCATGTAATTAATGTGATTAAAAATTGTAATCGATTGAAAGAAATCTGTATTTCCTTATAACGTACAAATATCTCATTATACATATAATGAATCTATATCCTACAATATATCTTATTATACATTATATGGTATATAATAAAATGATATATACATTGTTCAAAGTTTCAATGATATATGTCCCTGTGCCCGTCCAATCAAACACTGTCAGCTATTTCCAGGTACTCACACAAACATGTACGTGAGTTACGTGATGAAATGCAGTTGGTCTCTCCCTCCAGGTGTGTATCTGCAAGTACTTGTCTGTGGTGCATCTGTTCAAGCCATAGAAATGAACACCTGGAGGCCCTATGAACTAATAGAGACCAATCTGACGCACACAACACAACATCTTCCTGATGCTCAGAGTAAACTCAGACCAGCATCCACACAATACACTCATTTGAGGTAAACGCCGACTGTGATGTCGTACTTTAAGTTCTCAAACGCAGACGGTGTCAAGAGGAATAATTCTGTCACTGATTTGTTAAACATTTGCAGCTGTATTAAAGTGCCGCAGGAGAGATGATGTCATAATGTCATTACCTTTAGGAGGAAAATAGGATTTGCTTTCTGCTTTATGAGGCCAGTCCACCACCAGGTGACCGTAGCGACGGAAACTGTTGGTGATTTCATCTGTAGGAAAAATGGAAAGTATTTAGACCAAAAATATGGATTCCAAACATTGTAAAAAAATAAAATAAAAAAATCAGTTACTGAATCCCCTCCAAATAACAATGCTGGGGACTTATAAAAAAAAAAAAAAAAGAGTTCTTTGCTATGAATCACATTTTCAGTCATGTGTCTGTTTTTTTTTTTCTGTCTCACATGCAGTTGCTAGGGTGTTCTGAGTGGTTGCTACGTGTCTTACTGATCCAAGTCAAAGTGCATAACCCACCAATCTATATAATAATCTTTAGATATAATAAGAGATATATTTTGGATCAATTGTTGTTGTAAATTTATTGGATGGATGGATGGATGGATGGATGGATGGATGGATGGAAGTACACATGGATGGATGGATGGAACTATAGATGAATGGATGGATTTCCATTTTATTGACAACAAGATGAAAAAACAGGTCTAAACGCTTAGAAAAACGAATTTCCCACACCACTAAACATAAAATGGTCTCAATTTTTATAATTTTTAAAAATTTTAAAATACTTTTATTTATTGGCAATTTTAGCAAATATAGAAAATGTACTTGCAACAAAAAGAAGAAATATTATGAAAACACCACAACACAACAATTATGTTCTCTTTCCCCATCATTATAGTTTTTATTCATATTTTGAAAGAGCTTTTTCATACTTGGTTTTCATTTTAATTTAAGTTACATTTGTAGTCATTTTGTTATGTACTTTTGATAATTTTAAAAAAAAATTATTACTATTTAAGTTTAATTTATTATTATTTTTACATTTTTTAATTTCCAGTTAGTGGTTTTAAGTGCTTCAACTTAAACTACATGCAATAAAAAAAAATCATTTGCAAAGAACTGAAATATAGTTTACATTTTTCATCTGAAATTTATATTTTATTTTATTTCAGCATCACTTATTCATGTTAACTTTTTTATATTAAAAATATTTGAATAGTTTTACTTTTAGTTGCTGATAATAACCCTAAAACGGATACATAGTACAGCAAAAAGTAGCAGATACAGGTACAATTTTATTCCTATCATGTTCTATTTTTGATACTGTATCTTGAAGACAATTTTTTTTATTAAAGAATTAATATACCCTCCAAACTGAAGTTCAGCTCTGAGCCGTGTGTGTGCGCGAGTCCCGTACCTTCATCGATGTCAGGCGGCAGTCCGCCGACAAACACCTTCCTGGAGTAGCGCTCCATCCTCTCTCCGTTCTGACAGCGGCTGGGAGAGCTCAGGCCAGGGGTCAGCGCTCGGTCCCCATGACCCTCGTCCAAGAAGCCGTCCTCGAAAGGAAACAGTGAAGAGCGACCTGAGGCAGGAAGCAGAGAGAACAAACAAGAAGAAGAGAAGAGGAGGAATCACAGGACAGGAGATGAAAGAGAGGGAAAGCCAGAGAACAGAAACTGATTAGAGGACAAAAAATGCCAAAGACTACCAATAAAAATAAATAAATAAATGTTTATATATATATATATATATATATATATATATATATATATATATATATATATATATATATATAGTTACATTATATACTACTGTTCAAATGTTTGGGGGTAACTAAGATTAAAAAGTTAAGATTTAAAGAAATTCATTCCATTGATCAAAAGTGAGTTAAGACATTTATAAATTTAATATTTGCTGTTCTTTAGAATTTTTCATTCATCGAAGAATCTTGAAAAAAAGTATCAAGTTTCCACAATAATATTAAGCAACATCTATTTTCAACATAAAAAAATAAATGTTTTCAAAAACAAGAAATGTTTCATGCAAATCAGCATATTAGAATGATTTCTGAAGGATCATGTGACACTGAAGACTGGACTAATGATGCTGAAAATTCAGCTTTGACATCATAGAAATATATTACATTTTTAAATATATTCAAATAGAAAACAGTTATTTTAAATTATAAAAATATTTCACAATATTACCGTTTTTACTGTATTTTCATAAATAAATGTGAGCATAAGAGACTTATTTCAAATTCCAAAATCAAACCGATCCCAAACTTTCGAACTGTAGTATCATTTATTTCAAATAGCATGGATTACAACATATTTTAGTTAAAAATGATTCATTAATTTAGATATCACATGAAACTGGATTGTTCCAAAGTGCCAAAGTGAAATGAAATGAAGCTTTTAGAAAATTATACATTTGATCACCCATAAAAAAAATTTAAATCCCAAATAATTACACAAGCAACAATCCATTTCTTTTTTGTCTTACTCATATTTGTGAAATGTTAACCTGAAGACATGTTAAAAACACACACAGAGATGTGATCAATAGGATCAGGTAGGCATTACTAGAGTCATAAAACGAGATACATTTTCATATTGAAATGCAAACAAATAGTGCTGTGATCAGAGGCGTCACTGTGTGAGGACACAGACCTTTGGACACAAACACTGATATCCCTTTTCAACATGCAAAGTTATTTAATTCATGGTCATGATGCATTAATTGATCAGTTTTTTATTTATTTATAAAAAAAACAATAAAAACACACATGATTGTAAATCAATTTATTTTAGACAAATAGGAATGAGTAGAATTTTCCAGAGTGACAAAATAGAAGTATTACAGAAAAGCATTACCTAAGGGTGTGTTCACACTGAACATCCAAAACAATGCTGTGTTCTGGGATAAATGCGCTTGTTGTATGTGCATAGCCAACATATGATGGTATTTTGACCAAATGAGAACTTGTGAAGAGATTATAAAATGTGTAAAAGAGTCAAAACAGAAGCAGGAATCCCTCCGTCACACACACAAACCAAGATCTGCTGTGAGGAGATGCGGTTCTGATGCCTGTACCGAACTGTAATGGGCAACATCACGACTATGACGAGAAAAAACAGGTATGCTTGAGCATTCTGTCCTTTTTAGGGTCTAATCTTCCTGTTTTTGGTTGGTTTACATGTCTTTGGTCCATGTTGTGTTCAAATATCATTCAAACCGCACCAGAGTTCGTATGGAAGTGGACCGAGACTCATCTTTTCAGCGGTCTCTGTCCGCTTCCAGGGTTCAGATGGCAGTGTTTACACTTATTCAAATGAATAATGTGCACTTACAGAGCAATCGCACTCGCACCAGGGTTCGTTTTAATCTAACCAAACATGCCAAGTGTGAACACACCTTAAATGCATCATGCCACACTGGGAACTTTCAGACAGCTACAGTGATTGGCTCACGGTGGAAAGGGGGTATGAGAGGAGCACTAGAGCGAAAACCAACACATGTGAGGTATAAACCCTCAGACACAGAACTGGATGACAGAATTAGTCCGACACTTGAAACGAGAGGTGCAGCAAGCCTGTATGATTCACTTCCTAAATAATATTTTAGTGATTGTTGACCATTTTGTTAGGAAATCAATTGCTAAAATATTCATTGGACTCCTCAGATTTTATGCACTAACAAAAAAGGAAACATTAATTCAATTATTAGCAGAAAACAATGGCAAAATGAACATGAATTAATGCAAAGGAAGCAGATATTATGACCCCCCCTCCCCTCATCCGTCCCTGTGACCCTCTTAGACAACGAGCAAATCAGCCATAGCAAAAGCCCCATCATTTCTGCGAGCACAAACATAAAGAAGGTGTCAGGTTACCTCTTCTGCGACCATAACTCCTGGCTGCTCGAGAGCAGAGAGACGGGTGAAGATAGAGGAAGAGAGAGAGAGACAGACAGATAGAAGAGGGAGAGAGACAGACATGGGGGTTTTCAAGCTTGGTTTCACTTGTCGTTGCATAATGGCACACTTCATAACACAACACTATATGCATTGTATTGCCGCAAGAAATGTCATGGGTTTTTTATAGCTTGTTTTCTCTTTCAGGTGAAGAGAATCTTCCTGATCAAATTGACAGAAGCTGAACTGTTGACATGTTTATAGCTAGATCATGCAATCGCAACACACCCAGTTTAATGGCACTGACATTTGAAAGAAATTCTATTGGCCCCTTGAATATTGAGGGGTTTATCTTACATTACATTTTTATACACAACTCTGCCTTTACTGCATTATTGTTCAAATGTTTGGGGTTCTGTTAAAAAATCTAGTACATACATACACACATACACATATACACACACACACACACACACACACACACACACACACACACACACACACACACACACACACACACACACACACACACACACACATCGGTTAAAAGTTAGGAAATAGTCTCTTAAATCTCACCAAGGCTTTATTTATTTGATCAAAAATACAGTAAAAACAGTAATACTGTGAAATATTATTAAAATTTAAATGATTTGCTTTCTGTTGTAATATATTTTAAAATATAATTCAGCAAAGCTGAATTTTCAGCATCATTACTCCAGTCTTCAGTGTCACATGATTCTTCAGAAATCATTATAATATGCTGATTTGATTTTCGATTTGATTAGTTTTATTATTATCAATGTTGAAAACGGTTGAAAACATTATTGAAAAGAACAACATTTATTTAAAATAGATTGTTTTGTGATAATATGAATGTATTTACTGTCACTTTTGATCAAATTATTGCGTCCTTGCTGAATAAAATTATTAATTTCTATAAAAAGAAATTTGACCCCAAACTTTTGAATGCATTGATAAAAGTATTTTATTAATTAAAATAAAATTCTAACAATATCCTGATTAGATAAGATCAAACTTTATTTATCCCCAAGGAGAAATTTAGACATTACAGCTGCATGGACAAGGCAGTACAAAAAAATTAAATAAAAATAGAATAGAATTAAAACAGTACAATAATGGTAACTGAATATACACT
Source organism: Leuciscus leuciscus (assembly GCF_965113295.1). Lineage (NCBI taxonomy): Eukaryota > Metazoa > Chordata > Actinopteri > Cypriniformes > Leuciscidae > Leuciscus > Leuciscus leuciscus. Next base: position 6,221,450 of record NC_138746.1, read on the forward strand.
AAAAACCATCATACACACTAAAATGCACCAAAAAAATTAATTTGCATTTAAGAAAACAAAACATTATTGCAACCATGTATTCTGATGATAATTATGCAAGGAGACCAGAAACGCATACAGATATAAACAGATGTACAGTATCATTAAATACGAATGAAAAGAGATAAATAAATAAATATCCTAAATATGGGTATATATACTCTCCTAAGGATAAAACTGGTCCTAGGAGTGTCAAAGCCCAGCCTCAGTACTAAGATATGCTAATATTAAAAAGTCTAACTGCTGTTGGAACTAAGGTTCTCCGATAGCGTTCCCTCTTACACTGGGGGTGCAACAGTCTCTGACTAAAGGAGCTACCTAAGGTCCCAACGGTCTCATACAATTGGTTCCTGATGTCGACTCTATGGTCTAAAAAGAGCCATAGAGATGCTCCAACTGTATGACATTTTCAGAGTTGGATGTATTGTTTTCATTCTGGGGCATCTCACTTTTGGGGTTTTCATTAAAACGGTCTGCCAGTCTCTGGGTACACAGAAACAGAGGCGGTGTCAGGGGGTCTAATACTCCTAGCAACAATGAAAGGAGAAAGCTACAGTGTCTGGAGTGAGTCAACACCCACCCGGAGAGACGGACGGGGGTCTTTGTTGAGAGGTGACTGTAGGCAGCAGGAAAAAGGGCAGTTCCAGTGAAATAGCAGTTTCTCTTTTTGTTAAAGAATAACCAGTTACATTTAGCAAGGGTTCAAGAGTGAGAAAAAGCAACTGGAGCAAGTCCCTCAGGCTGATTCTTAATACAAGTCACAGCAGATCACACACAGCCTTGACACACTGGGATACAGAGCAAGAACAATGAGTCCAACAAACTATAGAGCTCGTCTATAATCAAAACCCTGTCCTCTAAACAACATGGTATTGAATTAACACCATTCACCAGCCTGGAATTTCTGGATGGTAGTTTCTCTTCATCATCAACCCCGATCATCACGGGAATATAATAGGAAAATCTAGTTTTCGTGCATCACGCCATTCAGGTATAGAGATGTGTGAGGGTGGCGTTCACCTTCTTGTGTCCATCTGAGGCATTTCTTAATGCTGGTCTATGTAATCTTGAGTTAGATGGATGTCTTTAGCTGCTACGGCACCTCTTACACCATGATTGACACGTTTATAATACGCCGTGTTGAGTTATAAATAGTTCAGCTTTTGACATGCAGGGCAGCATATCAATGTCAGATGTAAAACAGACCAATCAGCTAAATCTGTGGTACGATAAACACATTACATACGGACAAGAGCGAACTCATCAAAATGGGAAGAAAACACATCAATTTATATGTGTGATTCATTGTTTGCTTTCAGTTAACTAAGACGCTAATCAAAGTGGAGCAAAAAGTGATTCAAATTCACTTTCAAGGGCAGTGTCAATTTAAATCAGGTTCATTTTTGGTCTACTAAAAGAGGTTGTTGCACATTTTATTCAAATTATATATATATATATATACCAGGGTTATTATAGTTAACTAAAACTAAACTATTACAACACTTGTTAATTGAAATAAAGTAGAATATATTTCAGATGAATAACTTATTGTGTTTGTATATATATATATATATATATATATATATATACATACATACATACATACATACATACATAGTGTAATATAGACTATATATATGCATTTACATGTATTTAACATGTATTTAATTTATGTATGTAATATTTTATATATATATATTAATAGAAAAATATCTGAAAATATAATATAAAAAATATAATATAATAACTTGGATGCAGGGTGACCAGCCACATTTTTCTTTTCCAATATATACTGTATACTATAAAAAAATGTGGCAGGTCAAATGGCTGGAGGGCAAAACATTTTAGCATCCTTCAGCCTAAACAACTCCAGACTTTAAAGGCGAGTTCATACAAACAGACATGGAAACTATTTTCCCAGTTAAATTGTCCAAATTAGAGGTTTAGAGAGTGGTCTCAGGCCCTGCCGGCTCCTTCCTGAACTGCTTCCACCAAACGGCGTCCATAAACCACACGAATGACATGCCAGACCTCAAACATCCCACTCGAAGCTTTTCAGTGGTACCTACGGCAGATACGCAGATACCTACTACAACCATCAGGCTAGTGAGCACAGTTAGCTCACGTCACCCCTGTGACCCTGGCAAAACTGTTCCTGGCGTTTCCTCCCTTTCATGTTTGTTCCTCTGGCCGTACGCCACTTGCTGAGGTGGACCGTGTGTATATAAGCTTTCAGGACAGCTAATCATAGCAGGGGAGATGCTCATGTGTGCGGTTTGGTGGCACCACAGGAGGAAACCGAGACTCAGCACATTGCACTGGGGCCTACGAGACACTAATGGAGGACGGAAATGGGTTTTGCATTGGCTGATGCTGATATGGGAAATATAATGCTGACATTTACAGCTGAACAATTTAATTATTATTATTTAATTGCTTAATTGAGGCCAATTCACACAGCACAGACAAACGCCAACACACTTATATGACACGACCCAACAAACGTGTTTCACCCGACTGAACATGTCCAATAAGCGTTTGTTGGTGTCTGTTAGGGCAGTGTGAACATGCCAGTTATTTTTTGCCTTTAAACTGAATTAATTGGTAGATTTTGAAATAGACACACAAGGGAGAAACATTTCTGCACATGCCGATAGTATTAACGGCTAATAGTTTTAATGGATAGTATTAATTAGCCGAGTTATCTGTCTGCCACTACAAGTATACAGAACTACAGATCACCAAATAAGCATTTACACCACGTTTGAAAATTTTGATCAATACAAAAAATTATTTCAAGAAATTAATAATTTTCTTCAGCAAGGATGCATTAAATTGATCAAAAGTGACAGCAAAGATATTTACATTGACACAAAAAACGCTTCTATCTCAAATGGATGCTGTTTATTGGAACTTTATATTCATCAACAAATCTTATTTGTTGTAAATAATAAAATAAATACAATTTATTTTGGTTTCCACAAAAATATTAAGCAGCACAACTGCTTTCAACATTGATGATAATAAGAAATGTTACTTGAGCAGCAAATCATCATTATTAGAATGATTTCTGAAGGATCATGTGACACTAAAAACTGGAGTAATGATGCTGACAATTCATGGTATGTTTAAAAGACAACGATGTATTAAAAACTGTCCTAAAAATCCCTGTTCACACACATCTGCAAAAATGACTAAAAAGGCTGTATTATGCATGCCAGGCCAGTAGCTGGCGATATCACTTTGTCAAGTAACACCCCGGGAACACGCAATACGCATGCGTGAACATGTAATACGCATGTGCATGATGTCCCCATTTTCACAGATTCACGTTTTTGTTGTTTACATGGAGACGGTAAAGGCATCGTATTCAAAACCTAGCACTTTGAAACCTGTTTTCAAAAGCTTGAGTTTTCAGGTCCCCAAAACGCCATTGTCGTGTAAATGAACGGCCAAAATGCATAAAAGGTTTAACGTTTTAAGTTGAAAATGGTGTTGTGTACACATAACCTCAGCTTTGCCATTACAATGTATTTTTAAATAATATATTCAAATAGAAAACGGTTATTTAAACCGAGTTATAATATTTCAAAATATTACTGTATTTGTATATATGTAAATATTTGAGATCAAATAGATGCAGTCTTGGTGAGCATAAGAGATTTCTTTCAAAAACCTAAAAAAAAATTCTTCCCGGCCCCAGACTTTTAAACGGTAGTGTATATTGAATCATTTGACTCAGTCGATTGAAATAAGATGGAATATATAACAAGATGTCTTCGCTGTCTTAGAAATCCAATACTTAGTTCATCTGGAATGAAAAGTGTGTGTTTATGAGCATTAATGCAGTACTGTGAGAGATAGAGAAAGATACTCACTGTTCGGTGGTAATATATGTTCAGCTACAGGATGGTGAAAGTTGAGACCCATGCGACCTACAAAGAGATGAGAAGAACACAAACCATGAGAGTTATGACACCATTCAGACACCTAACATACTACAAACCAGCTTATTCCCTTATTTTAAACACGTCATTGTGGCATATTTCTGCTAAAAGGTGAAGCACCAGTGAATTTTAGCATACAAATCTCGTACTTGCGATGTATCATGAATTGTGTTCTAACACATCTCTAAATGCTGACGTAGAGCAGATTTAAATCCAAGCCTACAAACAAAACACTTGTATTTGCATATTCAGAGTTAAAAAAAAATCTATTTAGGAATCATATTAAATGAGGACATCCCCACATGTCCCCAAAGGAATCTTGTAACATTAGTGAAAATCTAGGAACAAATGCATCACCCAAGTATAGCTAAGCAAACTCACACATGTAACTACATAAAGTGTTCATTTGCATGGCTGTAAAACAGCTGTTGATTTATTTTCAGTATCAGAGCTCTAATGTGCCAGCATTAGCAGTTTTGGTTACAAATGACAGCAAAGCCCCTGTGGGATTCCAGGGAACGCTGCTGGCAAGTCTCGACGGGCTCTTTTACGCAAATTCTGAACCGTCACAAGTCACATTTGCAAAACTTCTTCCCAACAGCAGACAGAGAATGCCAGAGACGCTCTGCCCTTCAGTGGTTCAACCAACGCCAAATAATGGCGAGCGATGAGAAATGTGCAATGTGGTGCGGTTTCATCAGGTATTTGGCCCGGTGAGATTGTAAGACGAACAGGGCAAATGTTTCCCAACTTGCAAGTGTTGTTCGGGCTAGTGTGCTGTGCTATATATAGTGTCTCTGGTGAGAACCAGCAGCTGTGCTGAGAGCACATCTTTCACATATGGACTATTTTCTCAATATTTCAAATCAAAGCAGCTCAACCATCTGGACATGCGGCAAAGGTTGCCAAAGCACATCATGATACTATAATAAAAAGGGTGTAAAGATGATTTTGAAATCAACGCACACACCATGATTACGTTATAAAGCATCAACACCTTTGAAGAGACCCATGATTAATTTCATCAACAGGGCAATGCACTTTAAATAAAGCCTACGCTTCAAATACATAGTCATCTGAATTAAATGTCACTGCTGAGTCATTTTGAACAAACAATACTCGCATACAAACTCATTACTCATTAATATAGGCATAAAACTCACTAAATGTAATCTTGTATCTAATGCTATTTAGTTTTTCTGGTAAATGTATGTGGTTTTGGAGATATTTTGATAGCTTTACTGAAACAAAACACATGGTATACTAAAGGAAATGGACAAATGCTTCCTGTACAACATACATTTGGTTTAAACATTGGAGACACTGTGGAAGAATTTGGATTCCAAATTTGAGGTCAGGCAGATAATGAGACACCGGATCTACACCGGACGTGACCGTTGTTGTGTTGTGATGCGCCACAACAGCTTCAGGCTGTTCATTGCAATCATTGCAAATCCATTTGTTCTTCTTGTCAGAAGTAGTGCAAGCAATTCAAGTGCATCAGATATAGAACGGTGCATCAGTTTAGTGTCGGGAATTTAAGGTGAAGCTGCGTCCGGTGTAGATTATAATGGGATCTATTTGCCTTTGACGCGTCACGCCACTCGTGTCTGGTGTAGATGGGAATGTGTAAATTAGTAAAAGTAAAGTACTTTAAGAAATGTAACATAAAAAGTAAGGTTTGAATCAAAGCACTCACTGTATTTACTATAATAAAATAATTTAGCACTTTCTGAGGAATATTCCAGCAATGCATGTAAATATTTCAGAGTGGTTGTAATTCTGAGGCTGGTTTCACTTGTTTCAGACTTCAAGACAGCTGGAAAAGAGAGTCGGTAGTGAATAAGTCTCTAACTGACTGCAGCTGTAGTTCTGACCCAACGGTGACATAATGGGCAGACTGACTCGGAGTATCTCAGCTGGTTTGAACATTACCCTTCTGTAAAATCTGACTAAAACCAGCTTAAGATGGTAGCTAGAACTTGGTCCAAGCTGGTTTATGGGGTTGACCAGATGGACTACCAGCTGGCAGGGAGAAGGATGAGCTGGTAATGGGCCCAACTGGAAAACCAGGTCACCAAAACTTAAAGTGGTCAAGCTGGTTTTAAGAACACTGTAGCTGTTTACTGCAAGTTCAGGATGGTCTAAAATTCCAGTCAGGTAATGGCGGTCCAGCTAGTCAATCACCTAAAAGTGTTTAAACCAGGTAATGACCAGACTATTGAAGACAGCTAACATGGTCCCATCTACCACCTAAAACTGGTTTTAGCTGGATATTTTGGTATTGCTATTCACACTCCCATCTAGTGTTAATGGAAACCTAACATTTAAGATTAACATCAGTATTCTTTACTGATGAGTGAAGAGACACCTCAGAGATAGAGCCAAACACATTCCCCTGACATTTCCTCACAGGGGTCTATGGTTATGCAAATCATGCATTTCCCTTTCCTCTCCTGCTGTTTGATCAGGCCTGAACTCTGGAAGCAAATGTCAGCGTCTTTCTTTCTGCATGAAACAGGGAAACTTTCTAGTCTTGTTATGACAGATACACTATTCGCCAACTTTTCCCCTGACACACCAGCTTAAAATAAAGGTTATAATACAACATCTGAGAACCTTCAACAACAGGCACAATTAGAATTCGAGCAAAGCTTGTCACAAAGCCTGTGAAATTCATGTTAAAAGCACCCATCACACACTTAAACATTATAAGATTTTTTTTATTTTTTTTATCTGACAATGATTTTACAATTCTTGGCTAAATGATGCAGTGCATCATGAAATCTGAAATTTGGTCAATCTGGTTTTATTACCGTACTTTTTTGAGAATTGCATTTTTAATTAAAAACTATAATTTACATTTACGCATTTGGCAGACGCTTTTATCCAAAACGACTTGCATTGCATTTCAAGGTACACATTTACATTCTTATCAGTTCTTGCTTAAATGGACAATATTATATTAATACCCGGCAATTTCTCATGTAAATGTGTTGGTAACGCTTTACAATAAGGTTTCATTTGTTAACATTAACTACATATTAGCTAACATAGACTAACAATGAACAACACTTCAACAGCATTTATTAATCGTAGTTGATGTTCATTTCAACATTTAATACATACATTTTTTTTAAATCAAAATGTGTATTTGTTAACATTAGTTAATGCACTGTGAATTAGCAATGAACAACTATTTTTATTAACTAACATTAACAAAGATTAGTATGTTGCCAGAAATATATTGCTCACTGTTAGTTCATGTTAGTTAATAATACATTAACTGTTAACAAATGAGACCTTATTGTAGTGTTACCAATGTGTTTTTTTTTTACACAGGTATGTAAACATGCAAACAAACTTATTGTCAGAACAAACAATCATGATGGATTGAATGGATCAAAATAAACTTGCTGGCAATAGTCCTGGTAAGATAGCATGTAGATATTATAATTGGTTCAGCATGTAAATAACAGAACTGGCTTAGGCCTTATAATATGACCCTAAAGAGCTCGATGTTTGTCCAACATGCCTTTAGAAGCCATCAGTAAAAGCTTTTACTGTGGAAAAACAGACTGAGACTGTAATGTCCTTGAAATTGAGCAACTATCACATCAACATTCACACACCTTGAGCTTCACACGGACAGCCTAACAGGGCGGCTTTAAGGAAAGACAAACAATGTTAAGCTATTAATAGAAAAGACCCTACAGTGAAATGCTGTGTGCTGAGAACTGACAAACTGCTGTGGGAACAATCTAAGAATAACAGTTAAAGGGATAATTCACTCAAAATAAACATTCTGGCATCATTTAAAGAATGGGTGAGTGATTTTGTTGTCCATGCAATGAAAGTCAATGGGGTCCAATGTTGCTTTGGCCACCTTTTGACATTTATTGTCTGGACAAAAAAAGAAACAGTTGAAACATTCTTCAAAAGTTCAGAAGAAGAAAGAAAGAAAGTCATACCGTTTTGGAATGACATGAGGGTAAATGATGATGAGTAAATGATGATTTTCATTTTTGGGTGGAGTACCTCTTTAAATCTAAGGCTGTCAAAGATTACATGTAATTAAATATGTTTAAGTCATTATTTGTTTTTAAGACATTTATTCAATGTGACACTAGCCTGGCTAACGTCAGACCTCTTTCTCATTGAGACGTGGTCTGGGAACCACATGTTCATTTTCTCGTATTTGAAGCGTGGTTTACGAATGCCCAGAGCTGTTTATTGGGCGCTACGAATGTCTATCAAATGCGCCTGTACGTACCTCATAGCCAATCGTTTCAATTATACCAGATGGCGTATGTAGAGTGACAGAAATTCGACGAGGAAGAAGACGATGGCTGAAGAAGACTAAACTACTTAGAACACTATCTAAGGCTGCATCGAAAGGTAACTTCGCGTCTGATGCCATGTTGGATCCATAGATATAAACAACCTGCTTCGGTGTGTCGCATAGACGTCATCATTGTCTTGCTGCTCCCTCCCCGTTCTGTGATTGGTCCCCTCGCTGAGGCGAAAATCTGGTCCATGGTATCCAGGCGGCCTAGCAGCGTGAAAAAATAAAATAAAAATCGCGCTGCGCTCAAGGCAGCATGGGGAAACCCAGGCTAATGTGACACTGCAAAAGTTAAATTTTACTGTACAGATATTACTTGGTTTTCTTTCCTAAAAAGGAACCGATTGTATTAATTGCATCAAATATAAAAAAATATCTTATCTTAATTGCAATTACATTTTGAAATCCATTGACAGCACTTTTTAATTCATATTTATCCAAATAAGACAGTTACATCACTAGAAAATACTAATAATTTGAGCAAACTGAAAAATTTTCAGCATGAATTTTCTTTCATATCTCTTACACATGATCAGAAATAGGAGTGGCAGATGTTTTGGCTTAAGCTCTTCATTAGGGTTGTGGGATATGAACAAAAACAAAAAAAAATTCAATATTGCGTACTTGTCTGTTTTTTGGGGGGGGGGCTTTATTGAAGATATTTGCGGGCACCATATCTTTGCATGATTGACATGTGACGGCAATGGTTATTTCTTTATGCCTTTTTTAACATTTTGTATGTTGTGCAGTTCCAGTTTTGATTTTTGTTTACCTGGTTTGGAATATGCCATTGTTTTTCTATGTAAACACACCTGTAAACACATCTTTAACTGTTGCGCTCACGTCTTTTGCAGCATCTCGCCCGTTGACACGGCATCCTACACGACGCTCAACGTAAAAGTTCAAGTTTTTAACCGTCTCTAGACTTGCGCCTCATGTTTTTGACCGCAAAAACGCGTTCTGTGTCAATGGTCCCATTCTGTTTTGCTGCAACGATAGTTTGACATATGCATTTGACATATTGCAATACTGCATATTGCACACTGAGGGGGCTAAACGAATTCGATTAATCGCACAGCCCTACTATTCATACATTTTATTTTCATCCTAGGCCTTCAATACAGGACGAGTTGAACCGTGAACCATGAGACACTTTTATCAATGTCAATGTGCAAAGTGTCACACCAGCCCAGGCTTGACAAACAACTTGCATCATGATCTTAGCTACTGTCTCAACTTTGGCTTACAGGGTCAAAATGAGCTCTGACAACCCAGATTACAAGTCACCCTGTCAAACGAGTTGTGCATATGTGCAGAAACTGTATCCTGGAATATATTCCTCTCATCGGCTAGTTCAGTTTGATCATTATGGCTGAGTTATTGAGCATAATGAAGTCAGACTGCGGCTGCTGCCAAGCTGTGACTGCTACCACAGTATCAGTCAAGCTTAGGAAGATTTCTCAAAACCTATGACGTGCAGGAACCGATTTGGTTCAAACCTTTGCTCACAGTTACACAAGACAGATCATGTGAGAAGTCCAAAAGAAATCTGTGCATGTGTGCTTGCACAAAGGCATCTTTGTGATTGTGTGTGTGTGTGTGTGTCAATGTTGGAACCTCAGAAAGAGAGAGAGGCTGTGGTCATGTGTGCTCGGATGAAGATTACTCTGTTCTGCATTTCAAAACACAACATTTCCTACGACTTCAATCAGATTAATGTGGACTCAGAAGTGTGAACCGGCCCAAATCTCCTCAGAAGACCCACAGACCTGAGAACGTCTGTAGCAAAACCAACAGAACCGTCCAATTCAGATGCAGCCTAGATCGTGATAGAATTTACGTTGATAACTATGATAAGCTCTTGTCATTTTTACTCAATATGGATGAATCTAACAGCCAATCACACAGCAGAAATAAATGCAACAACAGCCAGATAGTTAATGTCGCTAATATGTGATTTCTGCTTGTCTCTGTGTGGATGAACGGCACGGGTTCGTCTGATACACAAACTCCTACGCATGTGACGCTCACTGTGTTTTCAGCGTCTGCTGTCTCAATATTTGAGGAGTGAGGACATGAACACACAAACTTCATCACCAGAACTGCTTTGAGAGTCACTTCACAAGCTTTTCACCATTTCATTTGAGGAAAAACTACCATCAAATAGTACACAATGAAAGATCTTCATGACAAACCGTCAAAATAAAGGTTCGGTTTAACTTCAAGAAATTATGACAGAAATATATCACTAAATGTAATGTAATAATATCATTATTTCTAAGGGATATCATACAACCAAGATATTTTTTTCATTCATGTTTGAAATGTATGCAGTTCTGTTGTGCAACATCTTATTCAACAAAAAATAAAAATGCAATGTTTTGCTGTAAATTAACTGTTATATTTCATTTGATTGCATTTTAAAAGCTTGATTAAATTGTTAAAGTTTACATACATTTTTATTAAATCATAAAACACAGAATCCCAAAAATTTTTATAAAAATGGAAAACACAGAATTTAGGAAAAACTAAAAATGGATTTCATGGGGCCCTAAATTAAAAGGTGTGGAGTTTAATTGTGATGTTTACATTCATTCTCAAGGTCTAGCAAATAAGTGGAAAGCATTTCCTTCCCCATTAATGGTAAATGCGTATCGATATCATATGATATGGGAAAAAAATATTGTGATCATATTTTTGGCCATATCGTCCACCATTTTTTTCATTCGAGAAGCTGTATCACTCAGATAGGCATCACAATAGGTAAGAAAAGACGATCGCAATTTATGTTTCCGGCCGACTTTAAGAAAACCAAAGATTAGAGACAAACGACACACTGATTTGCAATGAGGAGCCTGTTTTACAGGACCATCTATCAGCTCATGACCTCTAGTAACCTAATCAAAACCAACATGACAGGAAGATGCCAAAACTGCAGTGACTCACCACCACATTTCCCGAACACACACATGAGGAGCTATCACTACTCACGCAGATGAAGGATGGGAAAAGGTTTCTTTGGAAATTTAAGTGGAACTTCTGGAAGTTCCTAGAAAGTTGGGTGTGATACAAATGATTCCCATCTCTCTTTCTGCACATGAGCCTACTTCACTGACATCTGGTTGAGGTGAGCAGTTTGCCAGGGTGTCTGGTCAGTCAGGATTTTCTGCTCTACCTCCTGCTCACCTCCAGGAGTGATCACTCAAGAATCCAGATCCTACAACTGCCAGATTCACATCTTTTCTCCAACCCAGATCTGGAAAAACAGCTCCACACCTGAGACGGGCCTCAATGCTTCCAGCACATAAAAACAACTTCCCTCACCTGCTTTTTACACAATCACACGCTTCCATTGTCTGCGAGAGGAAAGCCATCTCTCCTGGTGTCCCCTGAGACTCTAGTGTGATCTTAAAACAACTTATGAGAGAATTTCCCACAACAGATCAGAACAACTAAACTTTCCCTTCAGCAAATGGTCTGTGCAGAATCACTGAATATGGTAATAGACGTGAAAAACCTAAAATACAAATAAATAATTTTGACAAACATTTGAACATCTGAATACATAGAGTATATATTTGCATTATTTACACTACTATTCAAAGGTTTGCCTATCCAAGGTTGCATTAGATCAAAAATACAGGAAAAACTGTAATTTTGTGAAATATTTTTACAATTAAACAGTACCTGTAAACTGTTTTTTATTTTAATATATTTTAAAATGTAATTTATTATTTTATGCCAATCTGAATTTTCAGCAGCCAATTATGCCAGTCTTCAGTGTCACATGATCCTTCAGAAGTCATTCTAATACGTGATTTGCTGCTCAAGAAACATTTCTGATCATTATCGATGTAGAAAACAGTTGCGCTGCTTAATATTTTCATGGAAACCATGATGCATTTTTTTTTTTATAAATAGAAAGTTCAAAAGAACAGCATTTATTTGAAATGGTAATTATTGTAAATTACTTTAATGTCACATTTGCCCAATTTAAAATCTGAATAAATTAAGTTATTCTAAAAAGACATTTACTGACCTCAAACTTTTGAATAGTAGTGATATTGTTATTAATAATGTTTTTGACATATTTTGCAGGTAAGACAGCAGTTATTGAAAGCGATCATCAACATAATAAAACAATTCAACATATGCTGTAGTGGCAGAAAAATGCACCAAAATAAACAAATATGACATTAACCAAATGCTTTTTATTATTAGAAGCTAAAAGCACAAGCATGGATGTATAAATAGTCCTAACCTGCAAAATGATTCCTCCATAAAATATCAGCGATAGTCATTGGTGGGCCAGCGGCAGGGTGATGTTTACCTTTGTCATGGTCGGTCATAATCATGTCCATTAAGGAATTCTCCAAAGTTTGCAAGCTGAACGGGTCAAAGGGTCGATTCCGTTCCTGAAAGACAGAAGGAAAGGGTTGAGTTAAAGATGAGCCACAAAACCGCCATTTCAAATTAGTCCAGGGGTTAGGGCCGAGTTCAGACCTAAGGCTCTGTTTACACCTGGTATTAAGATGCGTTTTGGTCGATCGGATCACAAGTAGACGAGGGAGACACATTCCCATTTATACCTGGTGTTTTAATCCGTCTCTTTTGTCCACTTTCAACCACTTCTGTCCTGATTTCTTCAAAGGGAGAGTTTATGGGCGAGTAAATGTATTGGCTTTTTCAGATCTTTCAATGATCATATGCAATTTACATATGAACGCGCCCGTTGACGGCGGAAAAACATACGGAGAGCATCGGCTTTTGTTTCTGCTCTGACAGATGCAAGAGCAAGTGTGTGTTAGAAATCAGGAATGGCGAGAGAACATTGTGCTTGGTATGTTTTTCGTCTTCAAACCAAACTTGGGTCTCCAGCTGACAAAGTTTAAAAAACATTTTGCTAGTGCGCTTCCCATAATGTTTACGCGTTAAGTCAGTAGGCAGAGAGTAGGCGGTCTTTTGTGGCTGTTTAAACACATTCGACCACATGAGCGTCTAGCCGTCTACACCATGAAAGCAATCCAGTCTAATGTGTTTGACTACCACTGGAAGTGGTCAAAAGTGGACAAGCTCAAAACATTTTAGACACCGTTTACACCTGTATATAGTGTAGTCCAATTGTGAACCAATCGACAAAAATGCATCTTAACACCAGGCGTTAACAGAGCCACAAACTGGATAAATCTGTAATTATCAAAATAAACTTGTGTGGAAACAACTCATTCATTGTGCTTCCAGTCCATGACAGTGTTATATCTGGTAAATAAAACTAAAACTATTAAAAATTATTTTCAGCAATTGAAATAAAGCTGAAAAAATATATATATTAGATGAAAAATGTTAACTTAACAAACTAGAAAATGAGAAATGTGACTTTCGGAGCTAACTGAAATAAGTTGATGTACTAAAATCACTAATATTTTAATAAAAATAAAGCTTAAAAATGAAAGAAAATGATATAGGCAAATTTTTTGTAGTTTTAGATTACTTTTTTTGTTTAAAAATATACAAATAAAGGATATTTTTAAATATTAATAAATAATATAATAGTATAATAGTATATAAATAATACTAAAATAGCACAGGTCTATAAATGACTAAAGAAATTAAAGGAAATTGTGTGTAGACTTGTGATCAGAATTTCTTTCTCTCAAAAAGTGAAAAAAAATACATATTTCTCAGACAAATAAAGTGGAGTATTCCTTGTATACATTTGCTTGAAAATGATCAAATCAGATTAATTCCTCCTCAAAAGTGCTATATGTTATAAAAGCAACTTTGTTTCCAGACAGACTGGTAAAAAACCTTCATTCAGACTCTGAATCTGTGTAAAGCCCGCAAACCCGACCGAAAATGGTGAGTTTAGTCAGCAGTCAGTTTCATCAGACGTCGGTGAACAGACAGGCATCCTGTCAGTTTGTGGCAAGTGCTTAAACTCACAGTATAAGATAACGACACAGCATTATCTATATTTTGATCAGAAGCGCTGTGAATTTAAATTTTTGTGCTGTTCCACATGACTACTAATGAAGATGGTTAATCTGCATCATCATCTCTACCTAAATGTTTCTCCTCCCCCCCCTGCTAATCAAACACAAATCAGATGAGATTGCCAGTCCACTGTGTATGCAATTAAACAAGTTAAAGAGAATGAGCAAGAGAATAAAGGAAAAGTGAAAGAGAGCGTGAGCCGGTGAAAGTGTGCGGATGAATACGGCAGTGGGCAGAGGCCAACTGAGGGAAGCACATTGTTTGCACATCGAGTCCATTGTCACGCAACTGGCTGAGCATTCAAAAAGCGATATTTCCCCCTCTCAGGTTCCAGATAAAAATCTGCCCACTTTGTGAAAAGCATGAGCAATCAAAACGCTGAGCTCCTCACTTCAGTCACTATCAGACACGAGCCACACATATTTCAGCATTAAACAACTACACACACACATGCCACATCTTGTTATTGCGGCAGCCTGCTTGCATACTTTATATATTGACCTGGAAACTACATACGTTCCTTCCTAAACCTGTAGTCTATCAAATATGTTACATTTGTTTTATTTCTATTTTTACTTTGAAAAAAACAAACAAAAAAACACTTTACATTGTAACTCTAATGGAGGCATCAAACTTCCTTGATTTGTTTTTAATGATGGTATTGTGTATGCATTGAAGGAACTCATGCAGTGATGTACAATATCAGGAAACTGATAGCATTGTGGGCAAAACTGCACGAAATCAGACTCTGAGTATCATGAGAAAAAAACTAGTGTCTGGTTAATAAGCGTTTGCCCAATGTTGAGTGGAATATGTGTGTTCTAGGCTAATACAATGTGCATTCTGAAAACCGAAATGATCCATTAACAATATGACCTTCACATGCTCAAAGACAGTTCAAGTTAAAACAATTTTCTAAAGAAATGCAAATAAAATTGCTCCTTTAATTGCTTCTCATGCCTAGTATTTCTGTCACATATTTCGAAGTAGAGTTTAGCTAGTTTGTACTAAAGTTCATTAAGTGTCATTTAGAAAAAACAGACGGTGTGCATGACTCATCAAAAAATGAATGATCATAAATAATGAATTCCTGCCAATTATGAAGAAATACATTGTATCGAATAGAGCAGAAGCGGTTTTCAAATCTAAAAAATTAAGCTTTGTTAATACAAAAATATCAATGCCCTCTATCTGAGAATATGCTACAATGTCTCCGTTCATGACAGCGGCGCAGGCCCCGCCCCCTCACTCAACAAGCACCAATCAGATTCGAGTGGTGTTTCCTTTAAACGCCCACAAACGCGCTGCAGGAGAGCCTCTGATGGGAATTTGAACCCTTCCAACTTACAATGACATTTATAGATACAGCTGGAAAATAATTCAAAACAACTCTTCCTTACAGTCAGAGAAATGTATTAGAGATATCAGAATTATTGGTATTTCTGTAAATTATAAGTATAAAGAGTATACATAAAAAGTAGGCTATAAATTCGGTCACAGGGAATTTCCTTTAGTCCTTCAATACATAAATAGAAACAATAAAATGACATTCATTTAAATAAAAAATTTCGCAGCATTGTATTTTCTTTAAATTGTTTTATGATTATAATGATGCAATTTTATAAAGATCTATTAATTATGATAAATCTATGCCTAGAAATTGTTTTATGACCATTGATACATTATATATAGCCTTTACATATGCAGTATGACTACACATTTTATTTTATTAATATTTTGAGGCAATATGTCTATAATTTATCATGATGACAGGCTACATGTTTTCCAACTATTATGTATAAATTATGATTTATGTCAACAACAACAAAAAAAGGCAATAAATTACGTTTTGTTTCTATGATGATGCATTATGTCTATATTTACTGAATAATCTCACCTGAAATGGCAGCATGTTGTTGCTGTTGTCGGTTCTGAAGGGTTCCGGAGGCTCTGAGATCATCCAGGGTTTCTGCATGGCTCCGGGTCTCTGGTATTTCGGAGGCGCGATGACATTGCTCGGGAAGGGCTTCTTCGTCGGGGAGATGGGGTTGAGCGGAGACGGGACGCCCAGCCCGAGCGCTCTCTGCCGCGGGTCTCTGCCGCTCCAGGGGTTCGCCGCGGAGCTCCACGCCGCGTTCTGGTGGTTATTCCAGGCGGACGAAGAAGCGGACGACGTGGACACTTTATTGATGAGGGTCTGGTGGCTGTAGGGGTTCCTCTGGTTCACACTCATCGGTGATCTTCTCATCTGCGGAGAAAAACTACCTCCGAACACCGGGTTGACGTGATGGGGAAAGTTCTGAAAAAGCATCGTGCCGTTTACCGACGGAATCCCTTGGAAATAGCCCTCGTCCACAGTGTTTGTGGACCAAGTGCTGCCGAACGACGGGGAGAGAGAGGAATCCTGAGGGAAACCCAAACCCGGTAATACCGGAGACTCCATGGCGACCCGCTCGGAGTGACCGACGTGGTTCTGCTCGTCCAGGATCGGAGGCTCGGAGGGGGTCGGGGTGGATGGAGGCTCTGTATTTGACGGGTCTTGGTGCTGGTAAGGCTGAGCTTTGCTTTTGTCCATCAGTAAATCATCCTGCATGTTTTGAGCTGAAACACAGATGATCAGTTATTATTGATCACACCGATCGGGCTGGGATTATTATTATTAATGAGCCCCTGATCAGCCATGTATCAGCAGCAGCAGCCCGGGATCTGTCTGTACTCCGGGTTTACTCATGTGTCCCAACACGACTAAAGGAGAAAAGCTCGGAGGTCACCGATATTCAACAATTTTCGCCACGTCTCGTTTTTCTCTCACCGGAACTCCAGACAGAAATGAGAAACTGATTCTTGTTCCTGTTTTTTTCTTTTCATAAGCCCCGCCCCTCAATTTGCATACGTCAATAAATACAGAAGCGTCCTTCAGCAAGGTTAACTGTTTTATTCACACACACAAACGAGAAAAATAGGTTTGCAGTTCAATTTTAAGAGTGTAGCTTGTGCCATAAGACTCCTCAATACATCCAACATCTGCATAGACTTTTGCAACTAAAATACAAACGTGCAAGAGATCCTCTGCTATTTTAAACATTTAAAACATGACTGGTGGTTCAATGCATCACACAAGTGCTGATACTTGATGTGAATCCCTATGTAATATAATTGCTTAGGGATATAATTGCTTTAGTAGCTTTTGTGCATATTGTGTCAGACAATAGGCTACAATTTGTTGTTGTGTAGCCTACTTAAAGGGACAGTTCACCCAAAAATGAAAATTCTGTCATCATTTACTCACCTTCAGTTTGTTCCAAACCAATCCTGTATGTTTTCCTTTCCAAAATAAGATATTTTGAATAATATGGGAAACTAAACAGTTGATGGGTCCCATTGAGTTCCATAGGAAGTCAATGGGGACCAGAAACTGTTTACTGACATTCTTCAAAATATCTTCTTTTGGGTTTAACACAAGAAAGATAATCACACGAGTTTGGAACAACTTGAGGGTGAGTTATGATAACAGAATTTTCATTTTTGGGCGAACTATCCCTTTTAATGTCCATATGATGTCTAAAATGTTATACATATTGGTCTATTGTAATGTATATGCAGTGAAAATTGTTGTGTATCTTGTTTGTAATGCAGACTAAGCTATTTTTGTGTATTTATACAATCAATAAAGTATAGGCTTGTTACATATAAACACAAAATGCAAAGGGAAAAACATGTAGCCTACAGTTCTAAGCATAAGTTTGCAACGTGTAGACATTTTGCTTGGATGGTGTACAACCGTCCATGGCACAGCTCAGCAACTAGGTTATATTTGCTGCAGGATCTTGGGTTACACCCAGCAATGCTGCACAAAACATACGCAACAGAAATCCCAATAACAGCTCTGGAAGTTTTTCCACTTCATCTGGCTGTATTACAAACATATCTGAGACATATCCCTATTTTGCACCCTTCAAGTAGGCTATTACTAAGTTTACCTATTTTGTGAAGGGTTACCATTTCTGTAGCTATATACGCTGATAAGCAAAACAGATCGAAGGAAAAGAGATTTTATTCAACCGTATGAAAAAGTATACATCAATTTCAACATACCTCTTGAGGGTTTCTACGATGCCAAATATTCCCATGAAAAACAGGCCGAGAATGCGACAGATTCAGCGAGCCTGATGGATTTATGAACTCAACCTTTAATCAAATTTTAATCAGAATAGACGATCGTAACAAGATGAAGAGCGTTTCTGCCAAATATTCCGTCCGTTAATCCTCGTTTCGCTGCATTAGAGCTGCATATTCAAGGTCATAATAGAAACCATCACATAAGAGCACGCGCTGACCAGCTAAATGACAGTAAATAAGACCGTCACAGCACATGCATGTATATTATAATGCATTTCTAAAATGCATCGGCTTATTGGAAAGGGAAAGAAATCAAATCCAGCACTTTAATCCGCGCACACAACTCATATTAAACAGATAACATGCATCTGACGGATTGATTTTCTTTTTCTTTTGCTTGCTTTTTTCTTGCCGTACATGAATCAGACTTTACCTTGTCGTTCACCTTTTGGGATTCTGTAAATAAGACTATTTCTGTTAGTCTCGCCTGGGTTTTGATATGACAGATGAGCTGCCCTTCTGCAGTCGCCTCAACAGCTGATTGACTGCGGCGCATGGCTAATGCACTGCGGGATTATGGGAATTGTAGTTTTTTTTGTTGCTCACTACACCCATCGAACACATGACGTTGCAAAGCTTGACACTAACATGCAAATAACAGTATTTATCAGCCCTTGTTAAGGCTGTAGTCCAAATACATTATGGTCCAAAGTGTTTGGCTTTTAAATTGGCTTCTAAATATTAAAATATTAATTATTTATTTTATTAAGTAAATTCATGAAGAATTAAGCACCCTTATGCTAAGGAGAAATTCCTACTACCTGATATAGAGTGTTGTTAAGCAACAAAAACAATCTGTTTTTGTTGCTTAACAACAAAAACAACAAAAACATTGTGTTTGGCCTCATAGATGTTGCTATATTGTGGCTTTTAGCATGGCTAGAATGCTGTATTGAACAAAAAGAAGCCAGAACCAGATCTATTCATTTTATAACCCAATATTAAGCCAGATTTTGTGACACTGACTATGTTTGCATGTGTAACAAAACTACATCAAAATGACCTTCAAGTGATGAAAGAACACAGTCTGAAGCATTCACATGGCCTTTCACATTGTCAGGTTTTTAGGCATAATCTATGTAAGACTGTATCATATAAAATATCAAGATAATTTCCAAATAAACACAACAAAAGCATGCAAATCTGCTATGTGGCTCCATATTCACCCCGTCATACTGGACATTTATTTATGAAATAGCCTATATGAACTAAAATTACAGCTCTATACTAAAAAATGATTTCATATGAAATACAGAAAATGCTTGTCAATTCAAGTCTCATTTGTAATAATGAACTCAATAAAAGAAAAAAGTAAGGATCAAAACACCTCAGCAATACACTTTATCATTTCCTAATCAAATGCTATATGAAATGGGAAATGAATTAAGCTCTAACCATTAACATTATCATTTTTAGATGCTCTTTGCCATGTTAAATAAAATATGAAATCATATAGGCTATAAATTGTTCTGAAATATGCTGACTCTTCTTACCACAGTACGAGGTATTCTGAAGCCAAATATGTATCTTCATGTTGCTCCAGCAGGCGTAGTCCCTCTTGCTCTGGGCTGCCTGCCTCTGCGAGAACATAAATTTTTATATTTTTGGCTACACGTAAGGAAGACTACACGTCCCAGAGTGCATCTGTAGCCTCGCGAGAGTGAAGTTAACGCTCGCACATGCGCGGTGTTGCGTCCGCTCGCGTTTTCTCACGCGCAGTCAATGGAGTCACTGCGTGTTTCTGGAAATACAGACATCTATGAATATTCATTAACAGATCAGTTTGTAATAATTAATTTAAATGGTTTATAATCGGATTCCAGCTGTTGCTTGATGTCAGTAAGGTGTTCATATGCGTGTTTAACACGGCGTTACGATTCACTGCGGCCTAACGATTAAATCTCTATTATTTAACTATTAAACTATTATCATAGTTTAGTTTTCAGTCAGTAATCAAGTGTGTGGACTCATGTAAATATGGCAGACGAGGGAGCGGTTGTGATGCAGCAGATTGTGGACAGGTGAGTGGAAGAAATATAATGTAAACAAACGGCTAATGTCAGCTACATAAGCAGCCAGTCACTATATATACTTATATATATGCTTTTATATAGTTATAAATATTCTTAAAGAACAATATATAGTAGCTACTGAGTGATTGCTTACCGGTTTAGAGCGTTAAAATGCTCTTAAATAGAGATGTCTGTTATTTACACGATGTGACGTCTTTAGCGAGGGGGCGTGACCTTGAATTGGCCTTTTAATTTTGTTTTGATTCAGTCTTACTCCTTTGTTTCTTTAGCCTACTTGTATATCCTTAAGTGTTTACCAATCCCTGCTCTAAATATCAATCTGTTTATTTTTTTACAACCGATTGCATATTTGAAAACGATATGTAGAACTGATTTTTATATTCTTTCGAATTTTGAGATTTTGACACAATTATAGTAGGCTAACTATATGTGACCGTGGACCACAAAACCAGTCACATGGGTACATTTTCTTAAATTGAGATTTATACATCATATGGAATCTGAATAAATAAGATTTCTATATATGTATGGTTTGTTATAGGACAATATTTGGCCGAGATACAACTATCTGAAAATCTGAGGGTGCAAAAAAATCAAAACATTGAGAAAATCTCCTTTAAAGTTGTCCATTATGTTAACGATTGTGCTGCATTCACTCACAAAAATAAATGTTTTAGATATTTATAATTTACAAAATATCTTCATGGAACATGATCTTTACTTAATATCCTAATGATTTTTGGCAGAAAAGAAAAATCGATCATTTTCACCCTTACAATGTATTGTTGGCTATTTCCACAAATATAATCATGCGACTTGTGACTGGTTTTGTGATCCAGAGTCACTTATTATACTACAGCAACAATAACATACGTACATGATAATATCATTATTGACAATAGTTATTAAAATGTTTTTTATTATGGACAAAATAATATTTGACATAATTGACAATAATAAAAAAAAAGTAATAATAATTTTGTTATTATTAATGTGGTCTTGAGCTATGTGTAGATACTAAGCTTAGCATGGCTTTTATATAAGAGTAAGTTATGTGAGCAGTAAGTTGAATGTGGCATAAATACATTTTGTAATGTCATATTATAAAGTAGGCTATACAAAGTGCTTATATTACTTCTTGCATACAAATGTATGTTATTTGAGCTGTTAAGTTGATTAAATTCTCTTTTTAAGCGGTGGGATTACTTCTGGTTATGCATAGATGGAAATCTTGGCTTAGCATTTTTGTTATCTTTGTATGTGTCATGTGATTGCAATTGTTACTGGGTTTACAGATGAAAAAAAGTAGTGTTATGTCAACACATTTTGACTTAATATACTTAATAATATGCTCATTACATTACCATTGTTCTATGTTTTTTACGATCTGTGGTATGATTGGGGTTTATTTTCTGAGTTAATCAACAAACACAGCTTAACTTGTATTGACCCCAGAATATTAATAGTAAAACAGTCATAAAAAAGTCATAAGAGGCATGATTGCCCGTTTGATCTGACTTGCACACCTGAGCAAGTCAATGGATGGTTTTGGAAAAGCTCAAAGAAGCTTTTTGTCACATGACTTGTGTGGTTTTGATTCTTGAGTATTATGAGATTTTACTTTTAATGAACCCAGCTAGGAGGGCAGTGTGTCCTGGAGAAGTTTATAATGACACTGTTGTTGTGGTCAGTTTTTACAGATTGACCCTCATGGGTCATAAATATTGTATATTCCCTATAACTGCAGATTTTCTAAATATAGAGCATTTTTTGGTAAATGACGTGGACAAGTTCTCATTTCAGTAATTATGCATTGGGTCACTGCGTGGAGTCGAGCTGTTCGGTGTCCTGACCTTGTCCATGTTTTTCCACTGAGACTGTCCTGTTTGCCTGAGGGCCAGCGCTTGCAAAATGAACTAGAAAATGATGTGACACACACTCTAGCAAATCTGTCCTTCCACTCGACAGCAAGATGCTAGAATCTTTTATATGTTAGTATGCATGCACTACCATTCAAAAGTTTGGGGTCGGTAGTTTTTTTTATTTTAAGAAATTGATACTTTTATTCAACAAGTATGCATTAAATTATGGAAGCTTGTTTCCGCCATGGAATAAAAATAATGAAAAGGTAATTTTGACTTTTTATCTTGCCATTCTGGTTTCTTTCTTTTCTTAATTCTGAGAAGAAAGTCAGAATTGCTAGATATAAACTCACAATTCTGGCATTTTTTACTTTTTTCCCCTCAGAATTGTGACATTTGCGATTGCGAGTTATAAGTCTGAATTGCGAGATGTAAACAATTTCCTTTTTTATGTATTTGTTTATTACGTAGCGGAAACTAGCCTCCATATTAAATTGATCACAAGTGTCAGTAATGACATTTAAAATGTTACAAAAGATTTCTAATTCAAATAAATGCTGTTCGTTTGAACTTCTGTTCATCAAAGAAAACATACATCACATCTACAAAAACATTGATCAGCACAACTGTTTTCGACATCGATTCAAAATAAGAAATGTTTCCTGAGCAGAAAATCCGCATATTAGAATGATTTCTGAAGGATCATGTGACACTGAAGACTGGACTATGATGCTGAAAATTCAGCTTTGCAATCAGAGGAGCAAATTACATTTTGAAATATATTCAAATTTAAAACAGTTATTTTAAATTGCAATAATTATTCACAATTTTTTTTTTTTTTTTTACTGGATCAAATAAATGCACCACTTCTTACAAAAACATAAAAAAATCTTAGCAAATCTTATGGCGCTTTTCCACTGCATGGTACGGCTCGGTTCGGCTCGGTACGGTTCGACTCGGCACGGAACGGTTCGGCTCGCTTCGCTTTTCCACTGCGTGGTACGACTCGGCTCGGTACGGCACGGTTCGGTTCGCTTTAGCTCGGTTGCTTTTCCACTGCAGTTAGTACGCTTCAAAGTGGGTGTGACTGACCGTTATAGTTGCCGTCTCTACTGCCATGACATCATCATATTAAATACGAATTTTTCATTCCGTGTTTCCCCATCCACTCCTCGGCAACCAACGAGAGGAACGTCTGCACCACGTCCACTGACCACGATTCATTTCTTTTTTGTAAGTTTATACTCTTTTTTTTTTTTTTTTTTAGCAAATACTTTTAAAACAGGCGCTACAGCGTTGGCTGTTGTCTACTGGCTATTTAAATCTAGCGGGTTTAGTGTCTCGTGTCGTAAATACAATGACGCTGGTAGTGATGATTCTGTCTGACCAATCAGTGATCTGCAGTGTTTGCACGTCACATTTTAGTATCGGTACGGTACGCTTGGAACCTCAACAGAGGTGGTACCATTTAAAGCGAGCCGAAGCGAGCCGTACCGTACCGTACCATGCAGTGGAAATGCGTCATAAGTGAGCCGTACTGAACCGAGCCGTACCGTACCATGCAGTGGAAAAGCGCCAAAGCGTGCCGTACCGAACCGAACCGTACCGTACCATACAGTGGAAAAGCGCCATTAGCAACCCCAAACCTTTGAACAGTGGTGTACATATGCAGATGTGGAAATGTTGTCTCCTCATACTTCTGTTTACATTTCAAGGAAAAGTATATTTAGAGGAAAGTACTGGACTTGTGTTAGTAAAGTTTAAGTGGATTATTGGTACATTAGGCATATCTGTGTCAGTTGTCATGGTGAAAGCTCTCATCTCTCTCAAATGGATCCTGCATCCTTCTCTAATGTCCGTCACTGAGGCAACAACCTTCACAGGTCTGTGTGAAGCAGATAGCCGTTCAGCAGCATGAAGCTCTATCAGATTCACACACACACACACACACACGGCCTTATCAAGGCCTGCCACCCGCAGCTGCTCTCTCTGCAATGCAGCTCTTCACCGGTTGAAAAGACGGGGTCATGCTTAAATCCTGTCTGACCTTTACGTGGCAGACACTCTATCACCCTCTTTTGTTCTCGTCGGTATTCAGAAAGCTGGCTCCATTTATTTTGGCTGTTTTTAAACCTCACTTTCTCTGCCTTATTGTTTTTCCCGGCACAGCTTTGATGTGCTTCCACATCATCATGGATAAAACAGGCTGTTTTTTCAAAAGTCATGAAATAATCCATCATCTTTTGGACCTTTTCGGTGTTATGTTCTGTTTGAATGAAATGTGGTTTTGCATGGTGTGTACTAGAGATGTATTGGTACACAGAAGTCACGGTTCCTCCCTGTCCTCCCTGAGGTAGTGTACAGCCTCCTTTAGTGTATTCAGCACTAAGCAGTGAACACAATGCACTCTTGCATAGGTCATATTTCTTTTGTAGGGCTGATTTAAAAAAAAAATTTAAAGTTACTTGATCACAATCAGCTACAAAACTGAGAAGTATCTCTTGTGTTATAAATGTACAAAATAAATAGAATAATGAAAAATAAAACTCCTGTAGTCTATTTCTGCCTAGCTCCGGCGATTGGCACATCTGGATGATGTCGTCTGCCCAGTACCCCCCTTGTTATAACAGCGGAAACAACTTCAAATACTGTCATTTATGGTCATATAGAAAGTGAAGAAAACAAACATGATGCCGCTTTCTGCCGTCTTCTGTGAAGTTAGTGGAGCGTGTCACAAAAACGTATCGCGTTTCCCAACGTTGTTAAAATGATCCCGTTCACACTGATCTGCAAAAACGACTAAAAACGCTGTATTCTGCTGCCAGGCCAGTAGTTGGCGACGTCACTTTGTAAAAAAAAAAAAACGACACGCTTATAGACCGAACACCTAATACGCATGCGCATGACGTCACTGTTTTCACGTTTCTGTTTCACGTTTTTGTTGTTTAAACAGAGACAATAGCTTTATCATTTCTTGAAATCCGTTTTCAGACTCCCAAAACTCCATTGTTGTATAGATGAATGGGCAATTTTTTTTATTATTTTTTTTAGCTGAAAATGGTGTAGTGTAAACGGCCCCTAAATATACCATGACAGGGTGCGTTATACTTTTTTTCAAAGTAATTTCAGTGTAAGTTCCAGTTGAATTTATACTTGATTACTATTTTTATTTAATTTTTTTATCTTGCATTTTCATAAATTCATGTTGTTAAATTTTTTTATTTAAAACTTGTTTTATTTGTAAATAAAGCAAATACATTTTTCACGTACCTTTTCATTTATTTTAGTGATTGTTCAAAAAAGTTACTTGCACATTCATAGTGCAGGGATGTTTCCCAAAAGTTTTTGTCAGTGCCCCTGAGATTTTAAGTTAATTTAACTACACATTCTCATGTTCACGGTTTTCTGAAGTTGGTTAATGGTCACTTCACATGTAGGTAATACAATATATTGATTAAAAAAATGAGTGCATGACATGTTTCATTTACTTGAACAACAAGTATCAAGTGCTAAAGAATAGTAGTTAGTGTTAGTGGTCTGTTAAAATCCTCAACCCTAAGCATGAAAAACAGCAAACAAAAATGTGAACGGCTGGCTTTCTGCATTTTCTGGGAGTCAACATTTACAGGATTTTAAAGTGGGCATGAAACAGAAGTTGAGTCTTTCTTCCCTTGACGTATCTGAATGAAACGGCTTCTCAAACAAGAAAATAAAATGTAGGGCAGGACATGATTTTTTCCATGGGGAATTGACTGGATGGGTTGTTGGATCATTGTGGTTTGCTATTGGTCAATCTGATGTCGTTGCAAGAGGGAGGGAAAGTTAATTTGATTTAAGATTATGAGGACACGTCAATTTAACAAAGTAATGATGTGCACAGATAAATGAATTAAATACTTCGATATTCCATAAAAAATAAGAATTTTCTATCTTGATTTCATGGTGATTTTGATATATTTGGCTCATGAAAGGTTTAATTGTGTTTCTTGCTTTGCACTGGGACTTTTGCAGTATTACTCCTGGAATAGTCCCATTTTTAAGAGGAAATTGCTGTCAGGATTTCTTTTTTATTGTATTTTAAACATGTCAAACGTAAATGTAGTTTTAAGTGTGCTGGTAACTCTGTGTGGTGTATGAATTCATGTTTCTCCTGGCTTTATACGTTTGCTGGTGAAACGTGATCTCGTGGATGGGTCTTGTGACTTTGACCACAGGGGAGAGAGTGTGTGTGTTTGTGGATCAGCAGTAGGTCGTATCTGCCCCCCCCTCTCCCAGTACAAATATAGACCACAAGTTCAAGATGACTGACGTTACTGGAAAACAGTGACTGAAGTTACATGAACTCTAATGTAGCTATAGTGCTCAACTAGTGAAACCAACTGTGAACGAGTCACAATCTATCACATAATAATTCTGTTTAAAAATGTTGGACTTGAATAATGGGACACACACACACACACACACACACACACACACACACACACACACACACACACACACACACACACACACACACACACACACACACACACACACACACACACACACACACACACACACACACACACACACACACACACACACACACACACACACACACACACACACACACACACACACACACACACAGAGAGAGAGAGAGAGAGTAGTGGCCAAAAGTGAGGGTATATTTGTTTTTAATGACCCTAAAAGCTTGCTTAAATCACCAAAATATGAAGAAAACATTTTATATTTTAAAATATTTTAAATATGAGAAACAAAACAAAACACTAAATTTAAAAAAAAAATGGGCAAAAAACGGAAATCAGATGTTCAGTGTAATTTTTTTTTTTTACATTTAAATGTATTTAACTGATATGTTATGAATAAAAATGCAGTTGGATAAACGCAGTTATTTATATGACAGATAAAATGTCATAATCGTGGCAGCCTTAGGCTATACGTGGTAGAAACGGCTTGAATCTCTGAGACTCCTGTGATGCTCGGCTCTTTGTCGGTTCCCTGGTGATGGAAGTTTCTCTTGCTGGCTGTTGGCTGAAAGGTTTTTCAGGTTCCCACAGTCACGTGACCAGGGCCGATGAATAAAGGCATTGTGCCGAGGTTTTAATGCCTCTTTAAATACAGTCTGATCTGTGTAGCAATGAGAACATGCAGGAGAGTTTGTGTTTGTAACACCGTTGGCCTTCTTTTTGATGCTATTGCTCATACTTAAGCCTGTTTTATGCTTCTGCGTCGAATCGACGGCGTACCCCCGCGGACCCCTCTGCGTCGACGCGAACCTCGACGCGACCCCTCCGCCGTAGCTTGACGTGCACCTCCAAAAAATTGTAACTACGCGTCGCGGTGACGCAGACCGCAGGGGCTGTGATTGGTCAGATTATACATCATTTCCGGAGTAAAATATATTAAAATAGAAAACAGTCATTTTAAATTGTCATAAAATATGTTTTGTTTTATTGTTTTTTATATACTAAACACAGCCTTGGTGAGCAGAAGAGACTTCTTTTAAAAACATTAAAAATCTTACCGATCTAAAACTTTTGACCGGTAGTGTATATGTATATATTTATATATATTCTTTTCTTTTTTTGTTGTTGCTAGAAATAAACTTCAATCAATCAAATCAATGTTTGTTGTTTATTTACAATACAATGTTCACGGGTACATCATGGATATCAAGTAATTAACCAAGTCTGCCACGGGACACTACATTATCCTGCCATGGCACCGTGGTCGAACCCATTTTGTAGCCCAACCCGGTGATCTTTGCACCCGAAGATAAAATCTTTAAAGTCACTGCCAGTCTCTGAGCGAGGTCAATAGGCATACTGTGTGTAGTCTGATGCTGTATTAACGGCTTTAAACGATGAACAAGATCGTCAAATCGACCTTTCGACATCCGAAAATACTTAAAGTGCATTTCTTCGTCCAAGTCCCTCAGCGGTCGAACAACCGTAACAAATTCGCCAATCCTTCCCCTGTCTTCGTGCACTGGTCGTACAGACCACCTTCGCTGACGTCTTTTTCTTCTACGATTAAACATTTGCAATAAAATCATTTGTTGATTAGCTCCAGCTGCAACAACACTCTCTCTCTTTCGCTCGCCATTGTCGGAAATGAAAAAGCGGAACCGGCGCATGGAACCAAAACAAACTAGGAAAGAGATTCGCGAACCACACCACCCCCCTAGCGTTCTGGCGGTGAAATGCACCGCGATGCAACGCAACCCGACGCAGAACCATAAAACGGTCACGACGCCGTTGGAGTGACGGCGTAGCTACGCCGTGGAGTTGACGCAGAAGCATAATGAGGGCTTTATGGTTTGGGGGGTTATTGGAGAGTTTGTTCAGTGTTTAATACATTTAGGGCCAGATTTACTAAACAGGGCAGATTAGCATGAGAGCGCAATTCCAAAAACAGCGCAGATGGGAGTGGAAAGTCTATTGACGACACACAAAGTAAAGAACACAGGATAATTTTCCATAATGACCAACACGATCTACCAAGAGCAGCGCGAGTTAGCGTCTGGTTTAAAACGTGCTTTTTTTGGGCGGTAAATAATGGAGCAAACGCCAGTAAATTGACGAGCGCAAACCTTAGTAAATCACCTTGCGTGATTCATTTAAATACTCTCCTCTCATACATTTTGCGTCTGAAAGGGAAACTCCTACAAACGCATGAGCAATAAGATCAGCCGCAAAAAGTTGTCTTTTTTTTAACACCAAAAGAGGGTTTGCGCTGTTAGTAAATCTGGCCCTTAGTTTTCCCACAAACTGCTTCCACATTATCTGGCCAAAATCCAAATAAAGCAAATCTAAACTTTTTAAAGCAACATCAGTCAACGGTAGCAAAATTAGCCACTTTAGTTTAAACTCATCCTGTGTGAAATAGTAGCCAGTGTTAGGGCTCTAGAGTTCAGGATATTTAAGCTATTATTAGGGTTATCGGTTGCAGAGACCCCCCTCGCTGTTGTATAGATTGTGTTTCTGTGTCATGTAACCGGGCTCTTAACATGTAAAGAAAGGTGAGTGGTATCGACTTTCTGCCCTCCTCATGGTATCTTATAGACATTAGAGAGCTATATTCTGGAAGAACTGAAGTAGTAATGACAATCTAGAGGTCGAGAATCCTGCTTTCTGGGAATATTCACATGATTTAACAGTAAATGGTCCGGTATATATTGGAGATATTTTAACCATCATAAACATAATCGCAAACAGTGCTGAAAAGTAATTCCATCATATGTCTTCAGTTACAGCTGTGAACAAAGTCAAAGTTTTATTAGCCTTATTACTCTCAGGTTATGTTTGCACATGTGGAGATAAGGTGCTATAATTAATGCATGTTCATGTTATCATAGTAAAAATCGGTTGATCTGAACATAAGTCAGCAATCCTGAAGAACAGGGTTTATGATCTATAGTGCATGGCCACAAAATATTGGAGCTTGGAACGACTTTTAACGACTCATGATTAAATTCTAGTTGATTTTGATTCAGGGAATCATGAACTTATAAGTAAGAAAAAAATAATTAACTACAGAACCTGTATTGTTAGGTAAGATGATCCTCTTTTAAAAATGAGTAGGAGAAATGTATTTATAATTTTTTATTTGTAGTAGTTTTTCATTTAAATATAAAAAAATATATATTTATTTAGTTATTCTGTAGTAGATATATTATTTTATTTGTATAGTTATATAGTTTATTTAAATAGTTTATTTTTGGTATATTTAATTTTTTTTTTTTTATTAGAGCTGGGAATCTTTTAACAACTCCATGATTCAATTCTATTTTATTTGATTCAAAGTATCATTAACTTACAACTAAGACAAGAAAAAATGTAATCTGTATTGTTAAACCCTGTCCTCTCTAATGAAAAATGTATTAGTAGTTTGTTATTTATTTGTATAATTTAAGTATTTAAAAAATATATTAATATTTAGTTTATTATTTATTTGTGTAATATATTTAAATATTTATGCATAATTTATTTAAATTATTCATTATATTTTGTATATTTTAAAATGTTATTAGTGATTTAATTTGATTTATTTGTGGGTTTAAAGCACACTCGTTAATGAAAGAATTATGATGTTATCTGTGAATCATTTTTCTTTCTCAAAACAGACAGAAATCTCATCATGTTATCATATGTCTTGTATGTATTTTACTGTGGATAATATAAGCTGTAGTTTGAAACTTTACCCTCGCCGAGTGAAGGCAAACAAGCTTAAATCAGATTCTGTCTCACAGCACAATTTGTTTCTGGTTTATTAGCTGATAATCTGGTTGTCTGACCTTGACGGTACACCTTAATGAACACAGTGTGAGTGAGGGGCGACGGCCAGATGTCTCGCGTTTCACGCGGATGATTGTGTTTCTGATGTTTGTCATGATGGAGGCTGAGTTACAGGAACAGGAGAAGTAGATTCTTAAGAAACATGGAGAACTCCTCTCCTTTCCTCACTCTTTATTTTTCTTCTAGACTTTCAACTATCTATTATAGTTGCTTTCAGGACAGAATCATTCTAGACACAATCTAAAATTATTTTCTAGTTCTGTAATCCGGTACGAAACAGAATTGTAAAACAAAAAAAAATTATATTTACAAAAATTGTACACATCTTCCACCCATTGCTTGTTTTTTAAATACCAATACTTTTTTATTTAATAAAGTATTTTTTGGTAACATTTTACTATAAGGTCTCATTTTCTATCATTAGTTAAGGCACTAACTAACGTGAACTAACAATGAACAGTGTGTATTTACAGAACTTATTAACCTTTGTTAATGTTTTAGTTCACAGTGCATTAATAATGCATTAACAAACAGATGCAACTATTGATCAAAAAATTTAGTAAATGTTGAGATTAACATTAATTAAGATTAATAAATGCTGTGGGATTGTTCATATTATATAAAAAATGGAACCTAATTGTAACGTGTTACCAGATCCTGAGATCTAAGATTTCTGAGATTTTAACATCTGAAAAATGACACTGTGTTAAATTGAGATCAGGTCATGTTTTATAGAAGATGAAGAGGTACATGAAATTACAAATCTAGGCTTTCTTGGGTCTGTGATGGTTACAGGAGGTTCATGATCCCGGTCACCTGAGCCGCTCTTCATCCCTCATGTTTTATTCAGAAAAACGAACAGAACGGAAAATCTGGCGCAGGAACCTGAGAGAAAGTCTCTGTCTTTCCTCCGACAGCGCAGAAACACTGACAGATTTGCCATGGATTATTTACAGGATCGACATTATTATCGTGATGCTGGACATTAAAATAAATAATATTGTCTTCTAAAGCATCTTTTTGTCTTGACTCTTAGAAAAAAGGGTTTAATGGGTTTCTATATAGAAATCATTGACACAATTTTAAAGAACGCTTTATGCCAATAAGGTTCTTCTATATAAGGAGAAATGTCTTATGCATAATGCTTTCATGTTTAACAGGCTATTTTAATTTCATAATATTTAATTAAAATATTATTTTTAGTTTTATGCATTTAGTTTTAATTGATTCAGTTTGCATTCATTTTTTATTTTAATTCAATTTTATGAATGCAAACTGAATCAATTAAAACTAAATGCATAAAATTATCCCATGATGGGAACACCTAAAAGGTCCTGTGTATGAAGCGCCTGACAGAAGCCTTTGATTTCTGTATATAAATCTTTTCTTCTAAGAGTGTAATCAGAGATTTGACGCAATAATCAAAAAATTAAATTAAATGATCTTAATTGTTTTTAAATTATCTTTATTTGCAAAAAATGGTCATTTGGAATTGTGATAATTTGAGTAATTTATTGGCATATTATTTAAATTCAATAAAACCCTAGTAAATAAAACTAACTTATCTTGAACACATTGGTTTGGAAATGTTCATGATCTGGTTTCATTTGTGCTTAGTCACTGACCCATTTTACTCTGCAGTTTTCTTTTTTTCCCTTGATACTTTAAAGAGTTGAACTATAAAAATAACTCCTGCAGCTGTAGTCTGCTGAGCCTTGAACTTTACACAATAACATGACAAACTTTCTCCTCACCTTTATGTTTTTATACTTTGCCCTGAATCATAGTAGGAACTCATAGCAAGCCAAGTGCTGATGTCTCTCTGTTTTTTTGCGTGTGTTTTACAGGAGTTGCTGGGTGTGTTTTGCCACAGATGAGGATGACCGCACAGCGGAGTGGGTGCGCCCGTGCCGCTGTCGTGGTTCCACTAAGTGGGTTCATCAGTCGTGTCTTCAGCGCTGGGTTGATGAGAAGCAGAGGGGAAACAGCACAGCACGTGTCGCCTGCCCACAGTGCAATGCTGAGTACCTCATCGTGTTCCCTAAGCTTGGTATGACAGCTCTTCAATGCTGAAGTGTCAGTCAGCTTTTAAAATCTGATCTTGTATCAGTGTTTAATATACAGAGAGAATATATGGTCAGGAAACCTGTTGTTTTTGCAATTACGTTCAATGATGTAGTGACACTTTAACATGTTAAAGATTAAATATGTTTAACACTACCGTTCTAAAGTTTGAGGTCGGTATGATTTTTGATTTTTTTTTTAAAGAAATCTCTTATGCCCACCAAGGCTGCATTTATTTGATCAAAAATAGAGTAAAACAGCAATATTGTGAAATATTATTACAATTTAGCATATCTTTTTTTGGGGGGGGAATATATTTTAAAATGTAATTTATTCCTGTGATGCAAAGCTGAATTGTCAGCATCATTACTCCAGTCTTCAGTCACATGATCCCTCTGAAATCATTCTAATATACTGATTTGTTGCTCAAGAAACATTTATTATTATTATTTATCAACTTTGAAATCAGTTGTGCTGCTTAATATTTTGGTGGAAACTGTGATAAAAAAAAATCTGGATTCTTTAATGAATAGAAAATTCACAAGAAAAGCATTTATTTGAAATATATTTTTTTTGTAACATTTTTAATGTTTTTAACTTTTGATCAATTTAATGCATCCTTGCTGAATAAAAGTAAAAAAATTCTTCTTTTTTTAAATCTTTTTGACCCCAAATTTTAGAGCAGCAGTTTAATATCATTATTATCATTATAGTTTTTGTTCTTATAATTTTCTGTGCGAACAGATCCTAAGAACATTTTTGTTGAGGTTTAAGGCATTATTAAAGACATATTAAAATGTCTGTTGTAACGCTCTCATACTCATGTTGTGAAATAAGGAAGGATTGTAAAGCTAGTTTAATGGCTAATTAAAGCTGGGTAGGCAATTTTTTCATGAACACTTTTTGTTATACTGGCTGAAACTGTCTTCACATCCTGATAGCAATCAACAATAAAAGTGGTCTTAATATTAAAACATGTACAGTACATATATATTTTGAGGAAGTCTCAGGACCAAAACATTTTCGTCCAATCATTGAATTTGGTCCGAATGCATTGATAGGATGTCCTACCTGCCTGTCCACATAGGTATTCAACATGGGCATCAGTGCGTTCAGTAAAGCTAGAGTAGTAGACAGACAGTCACCGAGCGTAATTACGAGATGGCAACCCGTGACGTTCTGCGGATTTATGCTTTTCTATGTCAACACTAGAAGCGCTCTGAAGGGAGGGTGGGATCTCAGGCTTTCAAAGCTAGCTCGCTATTGCTAGCTTCTCCGAAATTGCCTACTCTACCTTTAATGGCCAAGTTGAAAGTGAAAATATTCAATACATCGTCCCTGCCTTTGCTGGGAATATAATACACAGTTCACTTTTACATACCACATATTACAAGCTGAATTCTAGACATTTGTGACATGCTTTCACTTTCATAGACTTTATCAAACTTCATCAAATGTCACTGCAGTAGTTATGAATAGTTACATGTTTTTTTATACTTAGTAGGTCAATCCCGATTCCAGAGAAATCCTTCTTTTGATATTGGTGATGAGGCTTTGCTTGTGATTCCAGTAATCCGCTGCTCATGAAACGAAATGTCATTTTTCATCCTCTTGTGTTTCATCGCTTATGTAATTGATCAGGTTAGAATATAACAGCATTAGTTTCTCTTCACGGTGTGCTAATACTCTTCCTCAGACTGCATCTCCTGAGGGCCAGTCTGTCGTCCTCTCTCGCTCTCCGTCTCTTTCCACAGCAATGGGGTTATTCTGGGATACGGTTGTCAGGGTGACCGTGGCCGGCTGTGAAATTGCTTCAATCATCCCCGTTCAACTTTCAAACTTGAGAAACTAGTGGCCCTGCAGGAGCAGGATTGGACACCCCTGGACTAGAGATTGTGCTGATTTGACTGAAGGAAGATTCTGACATGAGGAATGTTTTTCATGAGGTCTTCTTGTACTGTTGGTAACAAAGATGAAAGTCCTGATGAGGCACATTCAGTTGTCAGATTTCAGCAGCCCGCAGACAAGGACGTATTTTCACATCAGACTGACGGGAAACTGCGTCCACACATTACCTGGCTGCATAACAATGCAGTGCATACTTCACAAACACTCTCATTCCTTCCATGGGACACATTGTGTTCATGTTCCGGGCTCAGTTTGCTGGATTTTATATTTAGGGTATAATGATGCGTGATGTCTTGGTGGATGCAATACTCCATTGAACCCATAGAGTTATTTCATGTATAAAGCTTTCAGACCTAGCCTGGCAAGCCAGATCTACATCAAGATGTTAGGTCTGGCAACTCACCATTGGCAGGGCTCAATCCGAGGGGCGGGATCAACGGTTGTCTCTTCAAATTCCCCAACCAGAGCGTTTTCCCACCAGCGGAGCTAGTTGATAGATAAAACTTTTGCCGTATCCGGTCGGAAAAACTACGAACACATCTTCCTTTTTAAAGAATGACTCCAGTGCCGTTCTTTGCCCTCTTCTCAAAGAAAAGCTTAACTTCAAGTCCTCCAGAGTCGCGGCCAAAGCCGATTCGAGAGACCGCTGTTCGCCAGCAGCAGCCGCCATTCTTTGTTTTCAAGTAGCAGGGAATATACGCAGAACCGTCACAACTCTGCCGTCATTATGTTAAGCCCGCCCACCGACTCTATACACAATGTGATTGGCCTGACTAGAAGTTTGGTTTTTCCAGCTCGAAAGTCAACGGAGAGTTGCTAGACGACACTGGCTGCAAAATAAAATGTGCTGCCGCTAGGGTGCGTCTAGATTTCTAGGCTACTTCAGACCTCCAAGTGATTTAAATTTCAATTTATTTCCTTTTCCCTACGTGGAATCCGTTATTTAGACAGTAATTTTTTTATTTTTTTTATTTATTATTGTCACATTTCCATACATGCATCTGTCCTGCTCTACTCAATGATGAAGACAGTTGGGCTGTTTCGAACCCTAGTGAGCGGTCTACTCTCTATATGATGTCTATTCACTGCTGTATAGTAGGTACTACATTTGGTTTGAGACTTTTTGCAACTGCTAAAAAAAAGGATGTTCTAAGTATGTTCTCTGATCTTAATCTTAAAAGGCAGCATAATTTAGCAGTTGTGTATCTGCCTTTGTATGATATTTTACATGATTTTATTTCTATGATGCCTTTAAATGCTCCCTAGGTAGGTCACTATGGTTTGAAACTGAGTCTTTTAGAGATGGGTATTGAATGGTGTGCTATGCAATTGCTTTGAGCAAAGTGGCAGACACGAAGATGATGAAAGAACATCTGTCTTTTTCAAATATAATACTCCTGATTAACTTTCAAGATGTTCTTCAGACCTGTGCAGCTTGAGATGACATCACATTGAAGTTGTTTTACGCAGCTTGGCATTGGAGATGGTTTGTAAGGGAACAGAAAGTCCTTGT
Organism: Leuciscus leuciscus; assembly: GCF_965113295.1. Lineage (NCBI taxonomy): Eukaryota > Metazoa > Chordata > Actinopteri > Cypriniformes > Leuciscidae > Leuciscus > Leuciscus leuciscus. Next base: position 6,257,634 of record NC_138746.1, read on the forward strand.
TCCACACAGCAGTTCTTTGGCAGAGCTGCTCAGCTGGTGTGAAACGAGAGAGAATAGACTGCAGATGTATTCCTGCTAAGTGGAGTTTAGTTTTAATGATCTTAATAACGGAATCTGTGGCCGGCAGCAGAAAATGCCTGAATGTTTCCTGTTGCCAGTAGACATTAGATTCTCGCTGCAGTGCCAGAGAGAAAGTCAACCAGATTCCGGCGTTGTCATCAGAATATTCCATATTCATTTTCTTGAGAGGGGTCAGTGATCTCAACACACACCACACACACACACACACACACACACACCAGAAAGTGTCTGCTATGCATTTGAGAGCTGAATTAATGTGCGTTGAAGGCTAATTTACACATAGAAACTTTGCACAACCTTTACAGGAACTTTTTGGTCAGATGACGAATTTGTATAGATTTGTATGTTGTTTGTTCTTTGGTTTTGTACTGCAGACAATCAGCCCATACGTTTTCTCAGGCCTCAAAATGAGATAAAATAAAATAATATTTCTTTGAAGTTTAATTATAGTTCACTTAGTTTGATAAAGATTGCACTGAGATTCATATATATATGTGTGTGTGTGTGTGTGTGTGTGTGTGTGTATATATATATATATATATATATATATATATATATATATATATATATATATATATATATATATATATATATACATACATATACATACATACATACATACATACATACATACATACACACATATATATATATATATGTGTGTGTGTGTGTATGTAAATCTGTTTCATACTAATGATACTATATACATATATACATATATATATATATATATATATATGTGTGTGTATAGTATCATTAGTATGAAACAGATTTACATATATATATATGTATGTATGTATATAGTATCATTAGTATGATACAGATTTACACACACACACACACACACACACACACACACACACACACACACACACACACACACACACACACACACACACACACATATATATATATATATATATGTATGTATATAATTATTTTTTTACTGCAATTCAGTACTTTGCTGAAGGTAAAATGGTTTTAAAATGTGCATAATTTTTGTAAAATAATAGAATACAAAAAAAATACATTCTCTTAATTTTCTCTATGCAAAAATAAATGTATTTTCTTTAAAAAAAATGTAGGTAAAATCTGAACTATTCTTGAGATGTTTCATGTTAGACTCTTTCTTTAGTTGGTAGAGCTGTGGTGTCATGTACAGCACAGGATTAAAATGCTCTGTGTGTGATAAATGTTAAGTGGAAATGAAAATGAAGTCATGATTCAGCAGAGAAATGAGGAAATGAATGTCCTCTTCAGTCTCCAGAGAGTCGTCCCAGACATCTCCTGCAGTGGAGGGTATTTATAGGTTGAGAGGAAAGCAGGTTGTAGGTCAGTAAATATTGCATGATTTCATTTCCACTTTTGAGTATTTCCTCATTCCTTTTTAGGACTGTTTCATAAAGCATAGGTCGTTGAGACTTGTGTGCTTTGCAGTGGTTGTAAAACTTAATTCATGAGTCATGTAGGATTTAATCATCATTGGTCACACATGGAACGAACGATAAAGTGATTATCACTCTTATCAACTTCGGTTGAATGATCATGACACAGTCAGGCTCAGGTCGAGTGATTGATTGTTTCTCATCAGAATAGCAGCTTCTGCCCCCTGCTGGAGAGACGGAAACCAGAGTCACTCCTCCTTTCATTTCTGGATTCATCACCCTCTCTTCCATCCTGCTGTGATAGTCACATGATTCAGACCTCAATATCAACCTGTTTTTTATATTTAGTCTCCCTCTTGTTGTGTGACATTATGTGTATAATACAGTATATATTGCTTAATATCTACATAAGGGTATAGAATCGTACATTCCTTTTCAAAAGTTTGGGGTTGTTTTTGTTTTAATGTTTTTGAAAGAAGTCTCTTATGCTCAATAAGACTGCATTTATTTGATAAAAAAAAACATTAAAAACACTAATATTTTGAAATATTATACAAAAAATTAAAGAACTGTTTTCTATTATAATATTTTAATTTTTTTTTAAGTAATTTACTCTTGTGATGGTAAAGCTGAATTTTCAGCATCATTACTCCAGTCTACAGTGTCACATGATCCTTCAGAAATCATTCTAATATGCTGATTTGCTGCTCAAGAAACATTTTTAACTAACATCTTTGTGGAAACTGATGCTTTCTTCAGAATTATTTCATAGGAATATATAATTAATAGAAAGGTCAAAAGAGCAGCATTTATTTGAAATAGAAATCGGTTGTAACAATGTAAATGTCTTTACTGTCACTGTTGATCAATTTCATGCATCCTTGCTGAAAAATAAAATAAAATAAACTTTTGATTGGTGGTATATCTGTAGTTATAAACTGATATTCAGCTAATATTAGGTTAATAGAAGTTGATTCAGTTATCATGGGAAAATATTATCATTGTGTATATCAGTAATGTTAGTATTGTGTAGGCCGCCGAATTTCAAGATATCACCATTAGCCATTAAAAAGCCCATTTCATACCAGAAGAGCATGTTTAAAAAAAAAAAATGTGATCAATAATATGTTATGACAACATGTTTTTACATTGCTTTAACTCGTCAAAATAAGTTAAGCAATTTTCTAAAAAAATAAAACATTTATACAAGATTCAACTAATTTCAGTTTAATGTCATTTAAGTTGAAATTACTTCAACATCCAAGTTGATTGTACTTAAAATGCAGCAACTTTTGTTGTGTCCAGGGCCGGTGGTGTATGTGCTGGATCTGGCAGACAGGTTGATCTCGAAGGCCTGCCCGTTTGCTGCTGCTGGAATCATGGTGGGATCCATTTACTGGACGGCCGTCACATACGGGGCTGTGACTGTCATGCAGGTGAGACGTCACTCACAGCTCGACTGATTTCACTAGCATTATTTGATTCTTAACAATCTGTCTGTGTTCGTCTCTCAGGTTGTGGGTCACAAGGAAGGTCTGGATGTGATGGAACGGGCCGATCCTCTCTTCTTGTTGATCGGCCTGCCCACCATCCCAGTTATGCTAATTCTGGGGAAGATGATTCGCTGGGAAGATTACGTGCTCCGCATCTGGAGGAAATACTCCAATAAGCTTCAGATCCTCAACAGTATCTTTCCAGGTCAGTGGGGACTAGGGTTGTTATTTTTAATTAAACCTATGAAAACATGTTTGTTAATTGAAATAACAAAAGAAAAAATATTAGATGAACATCTTATTTCAGTTAGTTAAAGCAACATTTAAAAATGTTTTAGTTTATTCAAATTAAAAAAATGTAAATAATGGAAATAAACTAAAACTGAAATAAAGATAAATAAAACCTAAATAATCATAATGAAAAAAGACCAAAGCACATAATTAGTGAAAACTAAAATGACAAAAATAAAAAAAGAATTCAAAATATGAATAAAAAGTATAATAATATAATCTGTGCATATATTAAATAATTTTGGACATTCTTTATTTATGAATGTTCACATACACACATGTATTTAATTATCTTTTGAATGCAATTTATTATGTTGATTATTTAATAATTATATTTATTATATTATTTAAATATATATGGTTTAATATTTTAAATACATATTCAGTGTTTAGTGTTAGGTTATAGACATTTCCTAATTTATCATGACCTACGATTTCTATCTACATCTTTTCTGCCATTTCTTTCTACCAACAGAAACAAATATAAACAATTCTGTTGTCTTACTGGAAAAGTGAATTTTTAACACTAATACAAAATGTATTGATTGCAAATGAAGTGTAAATTAACACTTATTTTACACAATATTAATTCAAAATTCAATATTTGAAACCAGTTTAAACTGTCAGTATAATTTTAAAACGACACAATGAAAAAAATAAACCAGCTGATATTTCTGTTCATCACCTTGCAGGGGCTAAAATGAACACTGCAAATGCCAAATGCAACTAAAAATCTGAGTATATAAAACGGTGTCAATCACCAGTTGGCCTGTAATATTTTTTTATGAATTCTAACAATGCAATGTTATGAGAACATGTACGTGAACACACATGAACAACGGCTCGAGACGGTTTACAGGCCAGCGCTGCATCGTCTCGAAAGTTTGAGCTTTGCCAATTTATTTATTCAAGCACAAGAAGGGAACTCAGTTGGCCCTGTGTGGAAAGTTTTGTGTGCAGACACATAATGAATTGAGTTCTCTTTCTTGTCTACTTGTGCTTCAATGGACAAATCCACAATAAAAAAATTAAAAAAATGCCCCTCTCGGTATCCTTTACTAGCATCTTAGAAAACATAGTCAGCCATGGCTTAAGTGAACGTAAATAGTAGATAAAGACAACGCATGTGTATCAGTATCAGTATTGGACCAGCGCATTAGTCTTAAAGTGACAGCAGCCTAATATTCCTGCTGCTATCTGTGTTTCCAATGTTAGTCAAACAACAAGACAAAGAAAAAAATCACTCAATGCTCTTGACTGAATAACTTTTGTAAATTCAATAAGGATTAAACAATGTTTATTTATACAGTGAAGCCTATCCGGTGTCATTTTACATTTGATTATGTCTCCACCTGAAAACTACTGTTACTTGTCTCCTATTAATGTTTTTAATTTATAATAGTTAGGTTAGTAGTTTTAGCTGTGGCATTGGCAGGTGTGGCAAGTTTTAGGCCCTGTTTACTTGTATTGCTTACTTCAAGATTTTGTGATGCGCAGGTATCGGCTGCCCAGTGCCCAGGATCCCGGCAGAGGCCAGTCCGCTGGCCGATCACGTGTCAGCCACACGGATCCTGTGCGGAGCCCTCGTGTTCCCCACCATCGCCACCATCGTGGGTAAACTGATGTTCAGCAGCGTCAACTCAAATCTTCAGAGGACCATTCTGGTACGAGGAATATGGTGGAAAACTATGGGCCAGATTTACTAAACAGGGCAGATTAGCACGAGAGCGCAATTCCAAAAACAGCGGAGATGGGAGTGGAAAGTTCTGCGCGTGATCTACTGACGACACACAAATTAAAGAGCACAGAAGCAGCCGGATCATTTCCATAATGACCAACTCAATCGACCAAGAGCAGCGCGAGTTAGCGTCTGGTTTAGCATGCTTTTTTTGCCAATTTATAATGTTGCAAATACCAGTAAATTGACTAGCGTAAACCTTCGCAAACCTGCAAAAAAAAGTAAATCACCTTGCATGATTCATTGAAATACTCTCCTCCCATAGATTTTGCATCTGAAAGGGAAACTCCTTAACCTAGAAATCTAGACGCACCCTAGCGGCAGCACATTTTATTTTGCAGCCAGTGTCGTCTAGCAACTCTCTGTTGGCTTGCGAGCTGGAAAAACCAAACTCTAGTCAGGCCAATCACATCGTGTATAGAGTCGGTGGGCGGGCTTAACATAATGACGGCAGAGTTGTGACAGTTCTGCGTATATTCCCTGCTACTTGAAAACAAAGAATGGCGGCTGCTGCTGGCGAACGGCGGTCTTTCGAATCAGCTTTGGCCGCGACTCTGGAGGACTTGAAGTTAAGCTTTTCTTTGAGAAAAGAGCAAAGAACGGCACTGAAGTCATTCTTAAAAAAGGAAAATGTGTTCGGAGTTTTGCCGACCGGATACGGCAAAAGTTTAATCTATCAACTAGCTCCGCTGGTGGGAAAACGCTCTGGTTGGTTGTAGCGATATCCTATTGCGTGCAGAGGGAATTTGAAAGACAACCGTTGATCCCGCCCCTCGGATTGAGCCGTGCCAATGGTGTGTTCCCAGATCCAACATCTTGATGTGGGTCTGGCTTGTCAGGCTAGAAACTCCTACAAATGCATAAGCAATAAGATCAGCCGCAAAAATAACCCTGTCCACGCCTTTTCAGCGCTAATTTTTCACTGTGTCTCTTTAGTAAATCCTGACAGTAGTTTTTCAACGCCAAAAGAGGGTTTGCACGGACGCAAGCTGTTAGTAAATCTGGCCCTAAGTCTATGATATGTGCACATGTTCCCTCATACTGATGACCTTTATCTCTCTGTCTCTCAGGGTGGCATTGCGTTTGTGGCTATTAAAGGGGCGTTTAAGGTCTATTTCAAGCAGCAGCAGTATCTCCGACAGGCTCATCGCAAGATCCTTAATTTCCCCGAGCTGGAAGAGGCCTGAGCTCATCAACCGATTCCATCCACCGGCATTCTGATTTCACGCAGCTTTAAGAGACACTACCGCGCCGCCACACTACTGGACTTTTTTTTTTACAGGCGCTGGATTTGGTTTTCTTTTCCCTGTGAATGTGACTCTTTTGTTTGGAGTTTGAACAGTGATTCAGCTTTATTTCAGTCGACATAATCAGAGAGTCCTGTGTTACTTATTTTATGGGCTTTGACCTTTTAAGAAAGAGACTGAGGAAAAATAAATATTGAAAGAACGTTTTATATTAATAAGTGATTGTTTTATATTGAATTAGAAATGTTCGGATGAATCCACATCTTTCTGAAGCTTTAAAGTATCCTTAACATGCAAACGACGACATGCCGTTTCTCGTGAAGCACTTTTGCTGATTCTTCCTCCACTAATTAGCCTAACAAATGGAATATTAAACATTACAGGCAAACATAAATATCTAAAGCAGTTCATAATGAGCTAATAAAATAACCTTTATTATGTGGTGGTTCTTCTCAGATAAACTGCGCAAAGAAATTTACCCATTTCACCCAAAAATTAAATATATTTTGCTTAGAATTCTTTTGTTGTTTCAATATGAATTAGATTTAGTATGTATCATATACTACTGTATAATATACTTAAAATTATGCTTAACAAATGTCTTTATTTGAAATATTTCACAAATCAAAAAAACTGCAAAAAATCCTAACAATAGGCTTTTTGAAACAAAATTTTTATGCTGATTTTGGGGGGGAGAAATATGACCCTGACAGCTTTTGTGAAATTCATTGTCTTTGCCTGCCTTCACATAATTTGATCAGCCGATCATCTTTATTTTCCATCTTTGTAGTGTTGATGTCTGAGTTTCAGGGAGTCACTTTTATAATTCAGAAATCATGTGATAATTTGATTTAGTCTGTTAAGAGCCTTGTAGAAACTAAGAATCCAGTCTGAGTGTTTGGTCCTTGATCGATTACTCTATTAAAACATTATGGTAACCGGATGCCTCATAACTGCTGTTAATAAACCTGTTTCATAATAGATAAATGGCCTCTGGTAGAACAGTGAACTTTTAAGAGTAATAGTGGCCTTTTTGTTACACCACGACAATATGTGTGTCTTAAAGGTCACATGGTCCAGATGGACAAATGTATTTGGTGAACATGCCAATTTTTTTCTGAATCATTGTGTTTGATGACTTCTGATTCAAGAAGCACATCTGGGAGAAAATAGTATATAAATACAGTGCAGTAATGGCATACTGAGCAACAGTACACTAAAGTGTGAATTTATTAAACATCATCTAGTGTGAATGGAGAGGCAGGTGTTTTATTTTAAAAAGCTTGTGTAATTAAAGGTGCAGTAAGTGATTTCTGAGAAACACTTGATATTTGTAATCAACCCAAACAAACACACTTCATTGCTCCGCCCCCAACAATGCATGAACACGCAATGCAAGAGTGGATGTCTCTTAATCATAGGTGAAGCAAAGCAAAATAGTGCTTCGAGAAAAATAAAGCAAAGATGGCGAACGAACGACAAGGAAGAAGAAAAAATAAACATACAGTAAATACAAGTAAGAGTTGGTTGTTAGTCGACAGCAGCTCCAGACAGACAGTGACCCTCAAAACTGTCCTGTTACTACAGCTAACATTACAACAGCAGCCTATCTCAGTTCTGAGAAACCAATGTTACTCGCATATGGAGCGGAAACAACAACCTTGGCATCCGGTTTCAGGTCTTCCCACTTAGGTCTCTCCAGCGCTGGAAAGCTTTTCTAATATTAACGCGGGTCCTAAAGCTCTTGCCTGATCATAACCCTTCTTTTTCCAGTGATATTCCTCTGACCTTTTCTCTTTTGTAATGTCTCTCAGCCATCTCTCTTTCTACAGTCTTTCCTCTTGCTCACTCTCTCTCCTCCCCCATCATGAGTGGACACGCCCCCTACTGCTGATTGGCTACAAGTGTGTTGTGGCGCCTTTCAACAGCGTTTCCCAGAAATCGCTTACTGCACCTTTTAACTCCGCTTTACTTCTAATTAGCTGTTCGAGTATTATTTGTCCATAGAGCTACAGCACATCATTAGAGCTTCTTGATGATAGACGTTACACTGAAAGAACATGCTTAATGTTGACGTAGTTGCTAAAAATAGTGTTTATCTACAACAACTACAAGACAGTTATTCTGTTGCCTAAATATGATTTTAAATTCTCACCTTCTTTTCAGCATTTAATTGTGCTGTATAATTTCCATGGTACAATAATGTCTCCTGTTGTACAGATGAAGCATAATGCCAAATACAGAAAATGTATGTTGTATAAATGGATGAGTTGTACAGATACGGCTTCTGAATTTATAGTTTCGGGTTGATTTATGTAAATAAATGTATTTTTCCAATGCTTGACTGTGTGTTGGGCAGTTTGAGTTTTTATCTTGGACTAAAAAAACCAGGAGGATTTTAAACGCATGTCTCTTAGCTTTGAGATCTATTACTAGTGTACTCCTAAAATCTTTGGCATTAAGATGCAGAACTGCTACCCTTCCCTGAAGTATTATTTTTCAGATAATCAGACTTGCCTTATTGGTTGATCTATGTTATTATGCACAGCTCCCTCAAGCTAATGGGTTGTAATGTGTGTGTTGATGCTTTCGCAACAGAACACTCTTACATTCTTTATCTTTAAGGAGGCAATATGTAAAAAAAAAAAAAAAAAAAAAAAAAAAAAGGGAAAATTATTGAGAGCAGGAAACCATTTAGGAATAAATGTATTTAAGGGTCATTTGAAATACTGAAATATTGACTCACTATATAAAATGTTGTCCAATATATTACAATATTATATAATATTTGACCCAATATAACCACTAATTATTTAATCTATAATAAATTTAAAAAAAAACATAAAAATATTGATTTTCTTATGCATATCCAATATGCACTCAAATACAACTATATGACTGTTATGATGCTTATTTGAAAGAGGCCATATTATGCCCTTTTTTTCAAAGTCTTGATTTTGTTTTTAGGGTCTACTAGAATAGGTTTTCATACTTAAATGTAAAAAAAAAAAAAACTTTATTTTTTACACATTTGACATTGTTGCAGCTCCTCTCTTCCCAGTCTGTCAGTAACGCTCTGTTGAGTTCCTGTCTCTGTGAAGCCCCTCCTTCTGAAAAGCGCAATGTTCTCTGATTGGTCGACTGGACCAGTGTGTTGTGATTGGTCAACCGTTTGGGAATACGAATAATATGAATAATTCATCATGTGGAAATCTAGGCCAAGTAAAACTAACCCGGTTTAGATTTTTAGCTGGACAATTGCAACACTGCATATAATCATAAGATATAACAAGTAACATGCAAGTGGAAACTTTATCACTTTTGCATCTTAATTTTGAGATGTAAAACTGCATCACTGTGCACTGATGAAGTGAAGGTTGAAATTATTTTTATGGTAATAGCATACAGGTGAAGTTGAGCATAAAGTGCAAGGTGTATTTAATGCAGAATATTCCTTGAAATAACAATTATCTATAAAAAAAACCCCTCCTTTTTAACATTTAACAGGTTTAAGAATGTAAAACTAAATCTTTAGTGCAGATCAAAGACAAAAAAAGAGAGACAACAACTGAGTTCATACAATTGTTTAATGATCATAAAACAGAAATCTCTCCCACAGATACACAGCACCGTTCCCCAGTGTTCTGTTGCACTTCAAAACCACCTAATAAACTCAAGACGGTCAGCAGCTGAACAACCGTTCCTACCTCACGACTGCAGCTGGGAGCACACAAGCTCAGATTTGAACCGAATGCAACATCATCTTAGACTCATTCATGCAGAGTAATGCTCCTTTGATTTCTATACTCTAATATTCTGCCTAGTGTTCAACCACAGTATGAGCAAACAACATGTGACATCAGGTTACAGGAAACGGTGAGAACCACAAGCATCGGTTGCAGTCACTGACTTACTCGGAGCTGATCCTAGAACAGTTAAAGAGATTTGGGGTGCAACAAATGCTCCAACCGCATGCCAAATGCATCTTTGGATCTGAAAGTAATCTAAAAGTTTACCATCCACAAAATTAAAAGAAATACAATAAAGTCACATTTACTCAAAACCTGTATTTTCATCATTTCATGGAACAAAAAGCATCTTTTTTCCCCCCATAAAATAAAAAGCATGCCGTGACCTAGAGCCAAATGAATGATAGTTCACCCAAAAATGAAAATACTGTCATAATTTATTCACCATCACGTTATTCCAAACCTGTATGAAGCACTAAAGAGGATATTTTGAGAAATGTGTAATGTTGTTTGGACCCCAGCGTTCTCTGTGCTCCACAGAAGAGTGTCAGTCATGCAGGTCTGGAATGACATTGAATGGCAATTTTCATATTTTGGGTGAAATTGCCCATAAAAGGTTCCATAAAATCTTGTCCGTACGACTGCTTGTGCTGCACACTCCAAAATCGTTTGAAGTGGTGAAAGATTTGTGGCGAACAGACAAATTTAATTCGTTATTCACTGAACATCTCCTTAAAATCTTAAGGGCAGCTGTGATTTTCCATTTATTATTTTGACAACTTTTGTTTTTATATACTCGTTTTCATTTGAATTTTTAAGGTTTTAGGAATTTTGTGTGATTTTTTATATTTCCATTTCAATTTGAGTAATCTTAGTACTTCAACTCATTTCAACAAATCACAAAGGCAACATTTGCAATTACCCTTTAAGATTTATCTAATATTTTTTATTCAGCTTTATTTTTTAATTGCCGAAAACAATTGAATAGTTTTTGTTTTAGTTAACAATAAAACTAGTCATAAGCTAGTTTAGTCAGTCATAAAGCTATGAACGGGCTTCAGAAGACCTGAGTTATGTTCGAGGCTTCAAGTCGTATGGACTACTTTTATGGTTCCTTTTTTAAGAGCTTTACAATCTGATCCTCATTCACTTCTTTTTCTATGAAAGAAAATGTCATACAGGTTTGGAGTGCCAAGAGAACAAATAATAAAATAAAAGAAATCACTGAATTTGCATTACCAGATGAACTACTCCTTTAAATTCAAACCACCAAAACCAATGCAGTGAGATGCCTGAGTAAATCCATCTTAGTGGTACAACTATCTCACCAATGAGGCTGATATCAGTTTTTATAGTTTGTTTCGCGAGCATGATTCATTATTTTGATGGAGGTGGTAGGATGGTTGTGTTTCTAAAAAGAATATGCAGCATTACAGTCGATTTGATACGCCTGAGTTAAGTCCAGAATTAATCTCAGTAGTAGAAACACAAGTGATGGTCAAGTCTTGGCTAGCACACACCTGAGATGAGGACACACGAGGATTACAGACTAACTTGATGTTCCTGCATCAATGCAGGTGAACTACAGCCTTCACACGTCACGTCTAGTTCTCGTCTAATCGGTTTCCTGAAACCAAGCTCAAGCAAAATGCCAAGTAGAGTTTAAGACACTAGTCAAAGGTCCTGTAAGTCACATTATTGCTTGTGAAGAGTGCATAAATCACAAGTCAAGACATCAGAGATAAAAACAAACCCAGTTAAAGGGGATTTCAGAGTCAGTTTCTCGTAACGACTTCCTGAAATTGTAAATGCCGTCATGTTTCATGTGGATATCGGCGAATTAGATCCAACTGAGCATCTCGAAAAGGACAATCGGCATTATTCACAAAACACAAGATGAACGTAATGGTTCGCAAAACCAGTGGTGCATAAACTGATGCATTCAATGATGTACTTGTGTTAAAAATTCTAATTAATAAAAAATAAAAAAAGTACACAAATTCATGTTTCATGAGTAGAATTCGTGTTTGTGTCAAATAAATCAATATTATGAATCTTTGAAGGACAAAGTAACTTAAACAAATGAACATGACATTAAAAATTGTTTATTATATTTCTCCAACCGCAAATAAAATCAAGTTAACCACCTTGCATTTACAACACTATCCTTAAAGATAAAACTCTGCCAACATGCACAGAAACTAAAAACAACTCAAAGCAAATTGTTTAAATTAAACACTTTAAAAAAAATGTGCCAGAAAACCTGATCACTGATTAAAATCATCTTAAGGCCAGTATTTATTTTATGGAGAGACATATCTTGATATATTTCACAACAGCCTCTCCGAATGCTCTCATGGTTTTGCTAAACAGTGGTGCAAATTAAATGAACAGCATTTTGAAATGAAACCGAACGATGAAAGAGTGTCGTCGTGGCCAGCGAGTGATTCCTATATTATATAGGGATACAAATTTCTTGACAGAAGCATTATGAATCAAACATTGTATTTTTTTCTAACTAAAAATGTCGCAAGCACCACTGTTGTGGCCCTGCCTGCTCACACACACACAAACACACACACGCACAAACAAACGGACAATGATGTTACTGGCTCCATAATTGGGCGTCTCTGACAATCCCATGATGCTGGTCACAGTTTGGCAGCCATGAAGTTGATGTGAGGTTTGGTGAGAGGGAACAGCGGCAGACTCCTTTTGAATTCGGTCATATCCTGAACTAATGATGGCTGAAAACACACACAGAGCAAGACAATGAGTGAACTATATTTTGACATTTATAAAGAAAATATGTCCCATCATAATGCTAGGGGGTAGTGTTGCTAGTTGTTTATAGGACCACCACTACTGTACATATACATCTATGCAGTACCTGAGGAAGTGAGGGGGCAGGAGCCAGATTGACATCATTTTGAGCAGGAAACTCTCCAACCACTGGACCTGAAGGAAACACATGGCAGAAAAATAAATGAATCTGTCCAGCTGCATCAGTCAGTCCAATCAAAATGTCTCAGCCTCATTGTGTCAGTACTCACAGGAGTCCATCTCTCTAGACAGCACATGCACGGACACCTTGTGTCGTCTGGGGGCATCGATGGCCAACAAGTCCTGGAGAGAATAAACATGACGATCAAACCACATGGCAAGATGAGGAATTGGGCTTTTGGAGACCTCACGAATAAATTAGCATTTGCAAAGTGAGCTGTTTATTGAAATTCAAACACAATTCACAAAATAATTCAAGTATAGATTAGATTTATAGATAATTTCTGCCTTAGATGTGCTTTTTATTTATGCAAATAAATAAATAAATGGCAACTTTTTTTTAAATATATATATATATTTTAAAAAACGCCTCCAGCTTGACAGCATGTAATGGACAGCAATGGTGTCTCTTGGTCCTTTTTTTTTGCATTTATTTGCATACTGAATTGTGATTGGTCTATTTATCAGGCATCAACAAAAGGTGTTACATTGTGTCCAGATTCTTAACAGACAAAAAAACGAACAAAAAAACTAAACAAGATGTGTGCTGAATGTCGAAGCAATTGCAAAATGCTAATTTTTATTTACACAGAACAAAGTCTGAATTCTAAGCTTACCTTAAGCTTTAACATTATTATTTTGCTACCTTGCAAGCACTGGAATTTTATTCAGGAAATACAAATTTAATTGATGACGATAAAAAAACAAACAAAAAAAACCCATATTTGTTTCAGAGTGATAATGTGTTCAGATCATCACTAACCCTGTAAAACTGCATAATGTTTTCCTTAGTCAGTGTCTTCAGGTAAGCCACTTCAATATTATCTAAATCAGCCAAGAAAATCAAGGAAAAACATTAAAACTTCACAGTTACTTCACGCAGAGTACGAGTTCATTTCAACAGCTAAACAACAACTCTCACCCCTGTCAAAGTTATACTGTTGGGAGATGATCTCTCCCCAGTACTTGGCACACTCGGCCGCCAGCTTCTTGGGTTTGTCGAGACGGCGAATGGTCAGTGCCTGGATGTGTTTCTGAAACGCTTCCTCTCCCATCTCCTCCACACTCTTCTCCATGGTCTTGAGGAAGGCCTCCACACGAGACTCCAGGTAGTGAGGAGCTTTTTCAGACTGGATGATGAAACGCAGACCCTGCACCCCATTGGCCCTGCGAGGGCCGCTGAACACAATGTAACCTGGACACAGGCAGAAATAAATGATGTTCTTAAGATCAGTTTGATCAATAGGAAGAGCTAGGAGTTTTATTTACTGGGGTGTTCATCCTATAACCACATCATTAGATGCACACACACACACACAACTGAGGATATTTCCCATGAGTGTTTGTGTTACCCAGCTGTTCTTTGGTGCGTAGCGTGTTGAAGCATGGCTCAGAGATGATTTGACAGAAGAGCTCCAGCAGCATGTTCTCATGGGTGTTCTGCATGTCCGTCTGATAGTAAATCTCGATTCCACAGTTATTGTGGACATCGTTCCTCTGCTGGTAAACATACCAACCACCTGATAACCACAGAGAACTGGACTTAAACACAAGAACCATGACAAACACACACACACACAACAAACACATCATAGACCACAAATTACACACCACAGATTCAGGTTTAACACCAGAGTTGTAATTTCTTTGTAAGTTTCTTCCTATGAAGATGCATTTAATTAAATTTTTTTAATAAAGTAAGACTTTTAAAAAACACACAATATTTTTCTTAACTCTACAATTGTTAAATATTAAATATATCTGTCAGATAATAATGAATGGTTAAGAAAGAGGTTAAGTTTAGATTTTGTGAAGTCCAAAGGACCTTTCACTATTAATTACTTGTCTATATGAATCTGTATAATGATATAAACTGTTTAAAAGCTCGGAGTCAGTAAGTAATTTTTTTTTTTAAGAAATAAATATACATAAATATTTATAAAAAATATAAATATTTATTAAATTCAGCAAAGATGCATCAAATTGATTAAAACAGACAAGTTATAATTCTCATTTCAAATAAATGCTTTCTATTCAAAGAAAAATAAATTCATCATGGTTTCCACAAAAACATTAAACAGCACAACTGTTTTCGACTTTGATAAGAAATATTCCTTGAGCAGCAAATCTGCATATTATAATAATTCCTGAAGGATCATGTGACACTGAGGACTGGAGTAATGATGCTGAAAATTCAGCTTTGCATTAAATTACATTTAAAAATATATTAAAACGGTTATTTTAAACTGTAATAATATTTCACAATATTACTGTTATACTGTATTTATCAAATAAATGTAGCCTTGGTGAGCAGATGGGACTTCTTTAAAAAAAACATTTTAAAGAGACCAAACTTTTGAACAGTAGTGTATATTGTATATGTGGATACAAAGCTCAGAGTTGGAGAAAAGCTGAGTGTGAGAGTGTGTGTGTGTGTGTGTGTGAGAGAGAGTGTGTGTGAGTGCTGAGATGTTGCATTTAAGTTTGTGGTGCTAGGCACTTACCATCAGGTACCTGCACTTCCCTGTAGCGTATCAGCTGACTCGGTAGCAGGGGTTTAGTGTGAGCATGCTCAATGAGAGTGTCCTCCAACATTTGCATCATGCCCAGAGCAGACTGGAGACAACAGGCAGAAACTGCTTATCAATAACTATAACATGGTGTATTGTTAGATTTTGCTTTCATGATCATGACGGGTTAATGAGTGAGCTACTTCGATGAATCTTCAGTCAGCTCATATACATGTATATACAGATTTCAGTCACATTATGTATATTTTATAACAAAAACAAGACGTGTAACCACTCAAACCTCCAAGGTTTTGTCTGAATCACAGCTTTATAGTAAATACTACACACGAGAATACCAAATCATGAGTGGTGAATGGTACGTTTAATGTATTATTACAGGAATAATTTCAACCTCTCCGGACACAAACCTCTCTTTCCCCCCTGCCTTTTCTCTAAGAGAAATGATTTTTAAAACAAACCTGTTTGGTAATGTTGCCATGCAGCAGGGCTTCAATGTGTAACCGTGACAACAGCTGCGGTATGAATGCCTTCAGGCGAGGTAACGTCACATCTGAGAAACACATTCACAGCATGAACACACATGGAGGAGACCACAGCACTCGTATTGACAGACCAATGAAAGAGTGTCGCACCATCCAGAGAGTCTCTGAGTTCGTCTTTGGTCCAGGCCACCTCAGTCATGAGGAGCCGCAGGTAATACATGGCGTGCTGGTGAGGCTGCTCAGCGCGGAAATTATTCAGAGACCTCATGTACTGAAAAAAGAAAAGAAAAACACCTTGTCACAGTTACAGACTAAGCCCATTTTCTTGGATCTGTATATGATTAACAGTGCCAGGTGGAATCCACAGATATTTCTGTATCATTTCTTTTGGGGAAATTCTTGATAAAAACATAGTGAAATGGTGTTAAGAGACTAAATGTTAGTCGGTGAGACGAGGCTAAGTCAACCAAATTTGTATTAGTCGGATAGTCGCAGAAAAAAAACCTCCACAGGAATTGGCGAAGTCATGCAGTGACAGATCGTTAACACGGCTGGTCCATGTGGAGATTATGTCAGGCAGGAAATCAAAACCTCAAACATGGCTTATTTGAAACATGCAAGTAGTAGCCTAATGTTCTCTAACATTAATGTTAACCTGGATAAATGTGCGCTGTTATCCAAGTGTTTGTGGGAAGTGTGGAAGCTAAATCAGTAGTGCATGACATGCTTAACTTAACGTGCATTTCTCTCTATAGGCACATCCAGTATACTGTGGAGATGAGTTAGCGTCGTCAACTTCATCTTTGCAGCTGACACGGATGCAGAAAACACTAGTTTATTAATAAATTATCATCATGTTCAAACCGTCTCCTTTTTGCTTTTGCCGGGGCTTTATGTGCACTTGAGTACTTAATTCAGATTTTAAAAGCTCATTATTATGATTAAGTAATGTTAATGTATTGTAAGTCAAGGTTACATATTATTTTCTTTCTCAGCCCTTAAACTCAAACCATTTTCTGATGCCACCCCTCCAGTAAATATTTAAGTAATTAAAGTAACATAAACGTGTGACTAGTCGACAAATGGCTTAAATGAAAGACTACTAGTCGACTAGAAAAGTCTCTAGTCAGGGTCAGCCCTAGTTAAGAGGAGCTGAAAGCACAATGAAATAAGACTAAATCAATTACAAGTAAATTACTGCGGAAATATGCAGATTCCTTTGAGCGTAGTTTGTATTATCTCTTCTTTACTCTTAGTATTTTAAGGAGTGTGTGTTTGTGTATGTGTCTCACCGCTTCCTTAATGATATCAAATCGCTTCTCATCAATCTCAAATGTGGCCATTTTCTCCATGATCTTCTTCAGCAGGATGTGTTGTTTGTCACTATAACCCTTCACTGACAGCTGACGCACAAAGACAACAGCCATGAATATGCATTAGAATGAGTGATAAAAACAGCTCAAGAACAGACTTTCATCATCTTTACAATTGTGAAATGACATTAAAATGGAAGACACAGAGAGCACAGGACAGATGCAGACTAAAAACAACAAAGTTTCAAGTTAAGTGTTGCAACTTCAGTGCATTCACTGTGATGAATGTGTATGCAAACAATAAGGAGTAAGTGAATCACACAGCAAGTGAGGTTAGGAACAGCCCAGCTTTGCCACGTCATCCAAACCTTAGTCACCCCGTTTACCGCTGTTATTAACATCCATCTCGGTTGATCCTATCCAGTGATGGGGAAGCTACAGGTCAAGTAGTTGAAACAGTCAAGTTACCCATTAAGGCAAGACACTACAGGCAAAATTGTTTTATGCACTAGTCAATTTTGTGATTTTGGGCTATTTTCCTACCAAATTTTATTACACTTTTTCTATTTGCATCTGTAAGTTTCAAACACAGTTAATTTATTGGTTTAATTTTAATGCAGCAAGCGGTTAATGCGGAGTATATTTAAAAATACTAGGCATGTTAGTGTACTAGGCATCTTATGTTTAAATGTATGCAAGCACAAGAGCTTCAAAAGAGGGAAAGATATTATGCAAATAACTCAGACTTTAGTCTGTTCCTTGCACAAATCTATCAAACGTATACAAGATAATAATGCCACCAGTCATATGGACTACTTATAAGGTGCTTTTTGGAGGTCATTTTATTTTTGCAGCTTGACACTTATACATGTAAACTGTCTCTGTTTATTGTATATTTTTATTTTGTTCTTTTGGGCATATACCATTACAAACACCTAAACCCAGCACAAAATACAATAACCCTTAAAAGTACCCAAAGCAGACTGACCAGAGACAGATATTTTGAAGGTGTAACATTCCATCACTCTGCAGAAAGCAGAAGAATAGACAAGCGACTGGCACACTCAAAAGCCACAAGCTCCGCCCTTCACCCAATAGACCGCCCCTCTCTCCAAAGGGGGAGGGGCTTATCACCATACTTACAAGGATGGCATTCATTCCCGAGGCTATGCCATAGACCAACCCTGCCAGGCGGGCTGCATATGTATACTCTCTCAAATCATCCTTCAACAACCTGAGAAACAGGTAAGTCATGTTGCAGTGCAGCGGGTCTGCATATAGGTAGCGACTACCATGATGGAAGAAAGAAAAAAGGGAGGGGGAAATAGAACAAATGGAGTGATATTTGTATGGAAGGGTCATGACAAAACAAAAAGAAACGGATTGAGAAGGACCACAGACAGAGTATGAATATGCAGCCTCAGCGCCGGCACTAGTCTAAAGCTAGTCTACTGCTACTAATACATACGCAGAAAAAACAACAAGGCAAGAATGAGAAGAGTTTGCCGTTGTGTAAAAGCCACAAACAAAGCTACATTTGGGGTTACTATTACAAAGACAGAAACCACTGGTAGTCACTTGTTTGTACGTGAAGTTGGACTGTCTTCCTCACAGGAAGAGCATGTGACGAGGGGGGATATTAGCATACTTACATACATCCCATAGACGGTATTTTGAAGGTCATAGCTCAGGCCGGCTAGCTCGGCTGCATATGCATACTCGTTCAGGGAGTCCTTGAGCAGCTCAAGGTACAAATACGCCATGTTACAATGCAACGGGTCCACGTACGCAAACGGGCTGTGGAAAGAACGTGAGTGATAAACCCTGTCTTTAAAAAGTTCTCTGAAGTATTAATTGTTTCTTAATGGTATAAAGTAGTTAAAGCAGAATTTAACAGGAATAAAGATAAATTAGCATTACAATGACTTTTAAAATGAGTATAAAAAGTATAAAGCAAAATAGCCTGACACCACTGCAAGAAAAAAATAGATAAAACATCAGTGAAACCATTTTTTCATAACATTCAAGTAATTTGGGTGGATCTCATGACACTTGTCAAAAACATGTCTGGATCATATTTCACGTTAAAATCAAATTATATTTATTTTATTATACAACTATATTTTGCATATAAAAAACAATTAAACCTACTTTTGAAATATTTCATCCTCTTGCCACATAAATGACAATTAAGCACCCTCCCACTAATTGTTGTTACAGTTATGCAAATAATGAAAAAAATTAAGGAAATAAACATCATTGCAAAGTTTTTGATTTGTTAAACCTACCTGAAAAACTCAAAGTTTAAACAAGCCTTGGGCAGGAAAAACTTGTCATCCTGTTTGAACCAAACTTTGCTCATTGCAGTGTCCTAAAAAAAGGGAACAAAGAAAAGCCAGATGACCCGATGCTTGCAAGTTTGAGAGACTATCAGATATTCAATTAAAGTTGCTCAAAGTGTAACCTGTACAATACGAGTTTCAGCAAAACATACCTTTATCAAGGTGGGGGCAGATGGGGAATCCTTCTCTAGAGGGTAAATCTCAAAGTTTGTTGGGATGAATTCATTCTTCATTGGCAGTTTGAACTTTCCATTGAGGTCTGCCTTTAGCCATTTCTGAAACACACAAAAAAAGGAAACAATGATTTTTATTCTTCAAATTATTGTAATTACAGTAAACCACTTAAAATGAATCTGATTATTGATGGTCATAGTAAAGTAGAGGTTAAGAGATTTATTAGCACAAGGCCAGTCTCCTTTTGATCATAATGCTCATAGTACATGGATCATCCATTCAACTTTTTGAGTTTCCCATCCAGACCATTTCCCACTAGTCTAAGTTCTGAATGAAAATCAAATGCGTCTCACCTTAATAACGTCATCAGTAATGGCTTCCTGTTTATACTGCGTGCCGTACCACTCCTCAGTCCGGTCCGTCTGTCCTTCAAATGATTTGGAGACAACAGCGACCCTAAAAAAATAAATAAAATAAAATGAAGCCAGAAGAATTGAAGATCACTGCACCAGACAGGGCATGACACCATCCATTTCTCATGACTCCCTAGGGGAAAATGGGCAGTGCAATTTTGATTTTATCAGATCTCTGGCTCTGTAAATAGATTGGGAATTATGGTCATTACATCAATCAAAGGTTCGAGTTTCCCGGAGCTTCTCAATCTGCTGTGCAGGGCTCTAGATCAATGCACCATTTCTGGACAATTTAGACCGTCATGATCGATAGAGAACTTTTGGAACAATGACATGCTATTCTGGACGCTCCTGCATCAATCAATTGCATAAGAGAGCCCAGAATAGGTTTTGTCTAAAAACCACGAACACTCCTTTCCAAAATTAGTCCAAATCACACAAAGGTTACCAGCAGGATACGGCAGTCTCAGACCATTCACTCACTGTCTGATGCTTAGTGCACACAAAAACAGCAAGTGCTTTCTCAATCTGGCAAGCTTTAATTTGATTGGTGCTACACCTTTTCCAGCACTCAGGGTGCACAGATTTGATCAGCCTTGCAGGAAATAAAAGTGGCGTTTACAAAAGTACTGGGTTGCTACAATGCGCACTTCCGAGAAAGAACTAGATACTGGATTTGGCAAAGTTTGACATTCATGAGCACTTAAACGTTCACTTAAAAGTAATCAGTATACACAAATGTTCATTTTGATTAAAATGTATGGTAACACTTTAGTTTAGGGTCCAATTCTCACTATTAACTAGTTACTTATTAGCATGCAAATTACTAGGATATTGGCTTACAACTACCTTTCTAACTATTAATAAGCAGTAATTAGCAATTTGAGGCAGAAAGTCATAGTTAATAGTTAGTTAATAGTGAGAATTGGACCCTAAAGTGTGACCAAATTTATTTATGTCTAAAGGTAATTTCAAAGTTAAAAGGTAATTTCGATTTCCGATAAACTCACAGCTAAATTACACAATAACTGTGGTTGGTCACTTTAAATATGGTTCAGATGGTCTCTACCTGTCTAAGTTGGCAGTTCTTGGCCAGAAAAAGCTAGATCAGATTTTATGCCGATAGCCAAATGTCTGGCTGTGTGAGACTATGGCCTTCTAGTGTTGCAGTACTTTCAGAAAGGTCAGCGGTATAGTTAAATCACCAAGAAATATATGACAAGCAGCAAATCACCAGCTCTGAAGTCAAAGTCTTTGTCTTGATCTGAATAGTTTGGAAATACCAAGACAAAATGAAATATAGGAACCCTACAAGTTCTTCCATCCCCAAAACAACATGAGAGCAGCAATGGTAGGGTTGAGATCTACTTCAAACAGAGAGAAAAGGCTCTTTTAAAGCTGAAAAGGAAATTGAATTTGAAAGCCTTCGTCACATTGGTGAGAATCTGAAGTGGGATTCGAACAAACACAGCAAGAAGATTCAGCTTCAAACACTTCAAAAACATAAAAAGACTAGCAATCTGAACCCAGTTTAGCCCTAAGCAGCAATGCATTAAAGAAGCTGATGTTTGCTTTGCACATGTTCAAATATAAAGCTCCTTCAGTGGGTCTTTGAAGAGAGCGGCCAATGGCTGGACATCTGTGTTAAACTAATCTCATCCTGAGGGGACAATAAACTTCTTTTAGGTCCATCCACAGGTGCAACACCAACGACATTGTTTCAGTTTAATATTTGGGATTAGTGATTTGAACGAACCCCAAATCCTAAGAGCAATAGTAATATATCCTTGACAACCACCAAAATAAAATAATTCAGAGTGCTTTCTTTTACAGGTTATGCACATAAAAGTGTGTATACATGTAATAAAACAGGAAGAAGTTCTTGTATGTGTGCTCACCTGACATTCTCCGGCCTCAGTTTATCAAGCACCATCTCGATGAGGTCTGGCTTGAACTCCTCCAGTAAGTATTCTGCAGCTAAGATTTCCTCCAGCGGATAGTACTGACACACAGAAAGGTGATTTCAGCATCATACACAGAAACGGGGTATATGTTGTGCACTCAATGAATATCTGATCTTTTCATAACCAATTGTTACGTTTTTTTTATAGATTTACTTTAAATATTTGATATAAACGCAGTGCATCCCACAATACAATGCACACAATGTTAAATATCAAATGTGACAAATGATCAAGAAGCAATAACAACAGTTATTACATCCTTCTTGAAGAAAAGATTACATCAAATTAGTGCTTAATTAAAATTCTAAATAGCTATTGTCTTTTTTTCCTCAAGGCAAATGTTCAATTTGAAATAGATAGATGCTGTATACTGTATAGTATTCAGTACACTAGTATTCCATACCTAACAAAATATTTAACACTGGCTATGATTTCCTGACAATTCAGAGCAGCACCCTGATGACACAAGCACATGTAACCATGGTGACAACCTTTTAAAGTATTTTTAATTAGAGAGACACCTACATGCAGTAGTCCAGCCACTTTAGATGTGTATCCACGAGGACGTTCCTTATCCTTGAATCTGAAAGCCACAGTGTTCAAATCCTACAAAAACAAAAATGTAGAGACAAATCTATGATGTCCCAACCACCAAGTTTCATGGTTCCATCGTCATGAGCAGCATGTGAAAATTCACCTGGCGTTTTGTCAGAGGTTTGGAAACCCATTCATTAATAATGAATTTTAAATTATTGGGTGAACTAGCCCTTCAGTTTTATTTTTCCCCCAAAGTCCATGTTTTCCATTTTATTTGATCTGGATTCTATTATTAATGGTTTAATTATTCTCAAATAACCAGAAAGGATGGCTAATCAATTGAATTCATAAAAGTTTATATGAATAATTAAACATTTTAACAACTATGAATTCCACCCCCCAGAAATTCTGCATTGTTATTTTTTTCTGGATTCTGTATTTTATGATGTAATGATCAAATGAATGCATAAAATAACTTGATCTTTTACATTTTTATATGCAAACAGTGCTGCACAAGAGATGTTTTACAGTTTTAATTAAAACAGGCGAATAATTGTGTGATATTCCTAAGAGAATAATGTTTTAATAAACTGAATTCTTATTGTTAATACTTTAAGTACATTCCATTGCACAATAGTAATATATGTCATAATTTCTTCCATTTCTTTTGACAATAGTTTTACCAAATGAAATGTACAGACATACATTTGATTTATTTATTAAAAAAAAATTAAGTGACATTCCATGTTACAAACTACATTTGGTTTTCATGATTGAATTCCACGATTCCGTCAACTTTTTCTACATCATGGAAATCGTAGGGCCCTACTTTAACAAGAATGTTCATACCTTGCACTCCTGAAAGACCCACTCTTGAGGGCCCTCCGTCCGCAGCTTCTGAATGTACTGGAACATGTGGAAGATGATATCCTCGACATGCACTAGAGACAGCAAATACAGCATAAACAATCAAAAACATACTGACCAGCACAAATAGACACAAAAACACTCTAGGTCCTTACACAGCCCCTCTTCTGTCAAATCCACATTAATTATGAAGAACATGAATCCTCTGGCTCCTTCTTTCTGGCCTCCGACTAGCGTGTTCACCCATCCTGAAGAGAGACAGAGTGCATACATGAACAACACACAGCTAAGAACGAAAATATATGGATCCAAGCTAGTGTTTTACAAGTCCAATGCTATGTTTGATTCTTAAGTCACAAGTTACTTAATTTTTTGTCTGTTTTATCATTTAGGAACTTAAAGCTAAATCTATCTTTCCTGACAAACCTTTAGATTTGAGCTCAGACAGAAGACTCCCTGGACCCTCATGTCCAATCAGATGGCCCAGATAATGACCAGGATTTGATTTGTAGTACTTCTGCAGGTCGGGGATGGGGAAGGTCACGTATAGGTTTCTAATGTCCTTGATAGGCACGACTTTATAAAATTGCTGTGGGGGAAGAGAGAAGGAATGAAGAGGAGTCAGACACCAACTGGCAACACAACTGTTTTCAACACTGATAATAATAATAATAATAATAATAAGAAGAAATGTTTCTTGAGCACCAAATTCAGCATATTAAAATGATTTCTGAAAGGATCATGTGACACTGAAGATTGGAGTAATGATGCTGAAAATTCAGCTTTGATCAAAACAGTTATTTTAAATTGCAATGATATTTTACAATATAACTGATTTACTGTATTTTCCGATCAAATAAATGTAAAAGAACCGTCTTTTAAAAAACATTAAATTAACCCGACACTTTTGAACAGTACTGTATAATATTACAGTTTATTACATGGCTTGGTTGAATTCTAATGTAGAATGCGGTCTGTTATTTCTTGATAAGTATAACACACTGTTGCCATGAAAAACAGAGTGTTGCTATGGACGCAGGATTCTAACCGTAGAGACGGAACGGACTATTTTCTTTAGCGGAAGCAATACAATCGTTTTTAAAACAATAAACTCCTTTTTAAATCAATATTTTGTGTCAAATTTTTTATTTATTAGGTAGGTAGCCATGTAATAAGCAGGATAACATAGAGCGAGGCGGTTGTTATAGCGAATACAACCTCTTCAGGCTGATTCAAGACCTGATCAGCCGCCTCGCTCTACATTATCCCTTACATAGCATTTCCATTAGATGGCTCCCTCAAGGAGCAGGTTTAGGGTGTATGCTGTATTGTGCACAATTAGGGCTTAGATCTCACCCTCAGGTGTTCCTCCTGGAAAGGGTGCGTTGGGAATTCTGGGATAGGGACATTCTTGTTCTCTACCTCTCCAAAAAGTTTCACCACCATAGATGTCAAATCATCCAGCGTCTCTGTCAAAGTGTGTCAGACACAATATTAAACCCAGAATGAAAGCACTTCATCTCTGCACCCTTCAGAATACGTTCTAGTCTGTGCAAAAACAAACTATGAATCATTCAACAGAATGACAAAGAACAAGGAAGATCTCATGAAAGATTCAGCATCAGACTGAGACTGAACTGAGAAATCTGCTGTGCACTGCATGGAGATCACTGATCATTGCCAGCTACATTTATGTACAAAACTTGAGGATTCAGATTTTTTTTCTTATTATTATTAAACAGTGCATGTGAACATCTGGCAGATTGAAATGAGGAAAAATGTTCTTCACCCACTAGTGAGTTCATAATGTAAGAAAATTATTTAAGGGATTAATGGCTGGTGACTGACCTCTGCCCAGCACACACAATCCCATCAGATTGGAGGAGTAGTAGGTGGAGTGAAACTTGAGCAGCTCCTTACGGATATCGATACCCTGTTGAGATGGCCTTGTCTCAAGGGTTAACTTATTGCCTAAACAAAAGAGACATTCACAAAAAACACTAATTAGTGGAAACGAACCTGCATGGACAAGAAAGTAATTAAAAAAGTCAATAGCCATTTAACAGTTTGTACCAAGGGACAGCTGCAGAATGTGCAGACCTGCCAGAATCAAATTGTGATGGAGAAGAAAATTCTTGAATTGCCATATGAATTCAAGCCAAGATCTGAGGATGACTGTTCTGATGAAGTGGCCCATGGACATCATTAGGACAATTTTGTATTTCTGAGCTACTGCTGTACCATTAAGATCAGTGGTAGATGGTACTTAATTTAGGATGAGCAGGCATTCTTATACTGGTGACATTATATTGGACCAAAAATGGCATTACATCAATAAATTGATTTCAATAGGTTTGATAGTATGTTCTATTAACAACACAGAATTTGTTTGCAAGCATTAATTTGATCAAATAAACACACGTTTTTCTCTGAATGGTGCTGGTTAAAATACGAGGGTAAAGTACAGAACAAACCACTTTTTTAAGAGCAAGCAAGCCTTATATAACTCAAGGCCGCCACCATCTGGCTATTCTGGGCACAGATAAATCTTCTCAGAGTAGATTATGCTAAATCGATTTAGACATTATTCTCCAGCTTTCTATTGTCCTTCACTGAGAATGAAGTATAGACAGCTTTTACAGTACCCAATGGGGGGGGGGGGGGGGGGGGGATGTTTCAAATGATCTTAGGACTGAAAGGACAATATCTACATGAAAGATGCCATCAAATTAGATGTGCAGTATTTCCATACCAGTGCCAAACTTGCTAAAAGGGTGTTTGGGGTTCCCAGTGGCTTTCTCCAACTGAAACAGCCTCCATGCGTCATTCATGAGGTTCTTCTCATGTTCTGAATCCACTGCGTTCACCTCTCGGTCCTTACAGCTCTCATCAAACAGAGGACAGAGGAAGAACTGGGAAAACCTGGGATGACAAAGTCAAACGCCATTTAATGCACTGCTTGATAAAGTTCTCTTATACAGTCAATGTCAGCTTACAGCTGCAGAACTCTCCATGTTCCTGTTAGAAATCATTTGAATAAACAGAATCTGATCTTAAAAGCATGCAAAGACATGAATGGCAACTGCCATGCAAATAAACATTCTTTGTTACTGAGATTAGGGCCCTGTCCCAAATGGCACACTTTATGTGCACTTGCAGTCTTACAATACTGTAGGGCAAGGGGTCGACAACAGATAATATCTGGCCCCCGCCCAGAGCTCAAGTTCTGAAAGACATTCAAATGAGTATGTGGATTGCCTCGTTGCGATAAAGACACACCGGCTTTGCATTCACAAAACTAGGTAGGATGAACGCATAGTTGTCTTTCCATTCTTCTTTGTATGCCCTATTTTCGCTGTCAACTTTCCTCTTTAGACTCTTTGATAGTGCCATTTTCTCTCACTAGCTAGCTTAAATGTTAACATCACTCTGCACACGATGTAATAGCGTACCTCCAGCACGCAAACAATTAAAAACAAATGCAGTTTAGTACGTGAGGATGCCATGGAATAATTCTGAGTGTAAAAGTATTACACCATATACACCAAAGTATTACTTAAGTAGGCTACGTCAAATAATTGTTACAATAAGTTAGGCTCCATTGTGTAACAAGCAAACTAAAATGATACACATTTATTATTCACAATATGGAAAGAGGAGGGAAAAAAACAGTTCGTTAAGAGCATGACTCAAATATGTCATTAATGGGCTTATTCAAGTCCTCTTATTTTTTTTTAAAGTTATTTTTATCCATTCCGCATCTGCCACGTGTGTTTTAGCAAGGCATGTGTTGCAAGTTGGTGAATGAAGATACTTGCCAGTTTACGTGTCACTACTGCTTTATTAATTTATCCAGTGTAAATATAACACAGACTAACAGCTCACTACCAATTACAAAAGACACTGTAACAGTCTGTCACAGGCAATGCTAGTGGCATTTATCAGCTGTAGGGTGTGCCCGACAAGTGCCCTCGATGTGCACTTTTAGCACCACAGTAGACTTCTACCCGACTGTCAAAGCAGTATTACGTCACGAAAGTGTGGACTCAAAAGAAGATCGTGAGGGCTTTGGATTCCATTTGGGACAGGGCCTTTCACTGCTGAAAGTTACATGCTGATCTGCATTTTTGGCAAATATGTATAAAAGAAAAACACCTAAATTATGCACCTAAAAATATAGATTTCAAATCAATAAAAATAATGCAAGATAAAGTATCACAGCATTTAAGACTTACCATAATACCACTATATTCTGGTGAGCCTAACATATTAAAACGAACAAATGGCAAGTTTAAGGGCGCCTACAAACTAAAGTTTAAGATACGCCAAACCACTAGGTGAATCCCCTGACTTCAAGGACGGTGCATTGCAAAGAAAACATGCAAAAAGTTGGCAAAAATTACATTCCATCATGCAAACAACTATTGCTGCAAAAGGATTCAGTGCTTTCAGTGCATGCTTGATTGAATTCAAAAGGATTTAGCTCTTTTCACACCCTCAAAATGTATCTTACACATTCCTACTTGTCAAACACTTAAGTGTCTGGTGTCTGATTGCATTTGAAATGTTTGTGAAATTCTTTTAATACAATTCTGAGTCATGACCCAGTTTTTAGAGATTAATCATGAATCATTTAAAGGAGTCATATGACGGTTCTAAAAAGAACATTATTTTGTGTATTTGGTTTAATGCAACGCATTTACGCGGTTTTAGGTAAAAAAATTAAATAAAAAGTCATTATTTTACACATACCGTTAATTATTGTGGCTCTTCTATGCCCCGCCTTTCTCAAAAGTGTCGATTTTTCCAAAGCTAATCTTTCTGAAAAGCGTGGTGTACTCTGATTGGCCAGCGATCCAGTGCATTGTGATTGGCCCGAATACCTTACACGTGTGACGGAAATGTCACGCCCCTTTCCATATTTGGAACATCAGCTCCCAAATCAATAATGATACTACAGCTATCAATTCAAGACCGAATCTGATCTGGAAAATGCAGATGACCAAGCTGATCAATCAACTTTGCCAGCGCGACTGGACCAGAACATATCAGATTGGAAAGGTTTTATTTATTTCAATTACTAAAATGACTAATACTGTCTTTTTACGCGTCGCGCTGCGCTACGGGGGGGCGGGGGGGAGAACACTATGTAAACATAAAATCATGTCTGCATTTGTGATCGTAGAAACGACAAACAAGTGCTACTCCATACTGCTCAAAACTTGCATTTGAATAGTCGGTAAAATATGAAAACATACTTATACAAATAATGTACTTTTGTGTCTGTGAGTCAGAAGCGCCAGACTGTACATGCAAAGATAGAATTGCCCCACTTTTTAGAATCAGCCTTTGTGCACAGCTGGCCTTGTACTCTCGCAGGTTCTGGAAACAGTCCTCCGAAAAATGCGCAGCACACAGTCGAAACATTTGGTTGTACTGTTCTGGAACAGTGTTGTAAATAAAGCTTAACGACTGTTTTCTAATTGGGTCCTCTTTTGGAAGGCCAAACAAAGTACTTTGGCTTTCGCAACAAAAAACACAGCGTCTCCACGACATGGCGGCAACAATAACACAGCGAGAATAAAAGTTACGCCTTCTTTCTATACATTTGGGCGAGTTATGAAACTCTGACCCCACATACTGACGTAGATTTGTGGGGGCGTGTTTGAATGAAGCGTTTTAGGAAGGCGTGGCCAAGTCTTAACTTTTACAAAGAATCTCTCTTTGCGTTTGAGACTGAGCTTTGTAACTCTGCAGATCTTATACATGCACAAACAGCTACACAACACACTTAAGAAAATGGAAAACAAGAAATCGCATCATATGACCCCTTTAAATGTTTCAATGAGCAGGTGGTGCTCTGGGTCACATGAGCAGATGGGTTCCAAAGGGAAACTCTTCTCTCTATATCCCAGCAACCCGATGCCTCCTGGACATGTAACTCCACACCGATAGACACTGTGACACCTGAAGGTCTGAACCCTGTTCACCCTTTCACAAGTTCAAACAGCGCACACATTGCTCTTCAGCATCTAAAACAGACCAGCATTACAGATGATTTTTTAATAAGTCACCAATTGCTCTTCTTTTGGATAAATTTACCTGTCCAATGCCCCTTGCAGATGCTCATGGGATACATCAAAGTAGTAATTTGTGTGCTCTCCACTGGTGAAGGCGTTGGAGCTGCCGGCATGCTCGCTCAAAAACTGGCTGTACTCGTTCTCTTTGGGGTACTTCTCTGTGCCCAGAAACAGCATGTGCTCACAGAAGTGGGCCAGTCCTGAAATGTTCTCAGGATCTGACAAAGAACCTGCAGGGCAGTTAGAAGAGAAAACCAGGATATTAGGAAGTGCAAGAAAACATTGCTTGCTTACACTCTGACAAAAAAAAACAATCTAGAGCGTTTGACAAACTTGTAAATCGAGTTGACTTTTTCACTGGAAGACAAGTTCAGGCAGTCAAGAACTTCACGCTTGCTTAAACCCATATATTTACACAAAGATCTGAATGAAGGTAAGCTACACTGGAAAAGCATAGACAACTGGCTGCATCATGATATGCTGTCAGACAGCTTTCAAAGTCTTTAGCCATCGTTCAGACATTCAGCACGAATCAGATTCAAATCCATTTAGTTGTTTCCAGTCTGAACAGCAAACAATAAAACAAAACAGAAAAAGCATAAAATATACATGAACACAAACATGTAAATTGTAACTAAAATCACTTTTTTTAAATTGTTACATTAAATTCAATAGGACAATGTACTCTTGAATAATTTTATGAATCATTTAATCCAGATTCATGTTGACTCAAATCAGACTGTTGAACAAATGAAAGAAAATAGCAGTGAAAATCACTGATAAAACATTATCTGTTACACTGAAATAAATCCAACAATTTACATAAGAACTGATGTATGAATGACTTAAATTCATTTTGCTTGATTTTAATGATTGAGGGCCTCTGACAAACCTGTCATTGCACAAATGATCTAGCCTGGGTTTCCCCATGCTGCCTTGAGCGCGGCGCGATTTTATTCACGCTGCTAGGCCGCCTGGATACCATGGACCAGATTTTCCCCTCAAAAAGGGAACCAATCACAGAACGGGGAGGGAGCAGCAAGACGATGACGACGTCTATGCGACACACCGAAGCAGGTTGTTTATATCTATGGATCCAACATGGCATCAGACGCGAAGTTGCCTTTCGATGCAGCCTTAGATAGTGTTGTAAGTAGTTTAGAACGCAAGTTTATTTCGTCTTCTTCCTCGTCGGATTTCTGCCGCTTTACATACTTCATCTGGTATAATTGAAACGATTGGCTATGAGCTACGTACAAGCGCATTTGATAGACATTCGTAGCGCCCAATAAACGGCTCTGGGCATTCGTAAACCACGCCTTAAATACGAGAAAATGAACATGTGGTTCCCAGACCACGTCTCAATGAGACGAGGTCTGACGTTAGCCAGGCTACAAATGATCGGAGCCTTTAGTCTACTTTTCGGATATGAAAACTAATCGGAATAGTGCGCAGCTCGAACAAAGCCTCGGAAAAGAAAAAAACACATTTTGATTTTGGCCTCATTTACAAAAGGCTATTTTACAGTGTAATGAGCGAGAATTAAAGATAAGCAATGACATTTTTATCTGACCTACATCTTTACCTACAAATTTCAACACCATTTCATGCAAAGGACGGCTGTGTACATACTCTTGAACTATAAAGTGCTTTGATTGTTAAAAGCTGCACTTCCTGGCATTAGTTAATCCCACCCATTAGTCTGTGTTGACACACTGGGCAGCACTTCAGCTCGAATTCAAATCAAATGTTTGAAGTAATTTTTTTTCCTTCTTAAATATAGCACTGGAAAGATTTACCTTGACACAAAAAAGGCTTCAATTACTTTTACAGAGTGGCCTGTTCAGAAGCAAAATTATTCAAAACTCTTGTGGGCTTTGAGTGTCTCTCCGCAACTAAAACCAGGACAAGGGCAGCCGCCAAGGTCCGGACTATTAAAAATTGCTTTTTGAGGAAGGGAAAGCTACAGAGAGACAGACAGAGGCAACTCAATCAATTCTGTTAAATAGCTATTGATGGCCAATAATGAAGGTTTGAGGCCAAGATGTCCTCGAGGTTAGTAATAAATAGTCTGTGTTAAAATAGAAGGGAGCAGAAAGGAAGTTAAGTGATGTGTCAAGCAGATATGTGCAAAATGAAGCAAAGAAATTCCCATTTACCTATGTGGACATCCAGTGCGGCTGATGATTTGTCAGTGGTGGGGTCACTGATGAGTATGGCTTTCAGCCCATTTGTAAAATCAAGTCCTCGATACTCCCGTTTGTCTTCTGGAGAACGAATGATATCGCTCACCACCCTCTTGACAGCCGGATCACTCATTCTGACGGACAGAGTCGAGACACGCCTGGATATGAAAAAGACATTTATTCAGAGTTAAGAAATCAGGCATTATCAAACAAAGTCAAAGGCAAAACACACTCCATGTGACAAGTAAATTTCAGCTCCACAACACAAATACAGCCCGCCACGGGCCCCCAAAAAACACTTTCAGACAGACATATATAAAATATGGATTAAAACGTTATGTTTAGTAATTTAGTTAATTCTTTCGTTTAAACGTTACCCTTTCATTTAAATGAGGCTTAGACCATTAATTTAGCTTAATTTAAAACATAGTGCTTTATGATTAGTTTAGTATATTTGGTTTACTGAGAAACTCCATTAGTTTAACAGATAGTACTTTAACCCACGGTTTCACAGACCAGGCTTAAGCCTAGTCCTAGACTAAAATGTATGTTTGAGCTTTTTTAACTGAAATAAACTTGCACTGACATATCTTAAAATATATCAGTGCCTTTGCTGTGTCTCAGATGCATACCAGCAAAGTTTTTTTTTCTTTTTCTAAGCCACATTTATAAAAGCTACTTAAACCATTTATAAACTACTAAAGCCCTAATCCTGGCTAAAACCTGTCTGTGAAACCAGGCCTAAGTGTCAATTTAGTCCATTAGTTTATTTGAAACGCAAGTTCTGGTTCAGTTTAAGATTAAGTTGAGAGGTTTAGCTGATATTAAGTTTTGTACATTATTGAAGTTTATTGATTTAGTTATGTGTAGGTTTAGTTTTCGTGTAAGTTTAGTCTAGTTTAAACAGTCCAGTCGGCTTTCAGCGTTTTCGTCTTTTTTATTAATATTGACTAACAGCTGAGTTATATAAAACAACAATGACAAATTCTTAAAACTCAAACATATTCAGAATAAAAAATAATAAACAATATTTGTGAGATACAGTGTCACGAGCAAATGCTATCGCGCGCGAGAGCAACACACGAGCCCGACGCCAGCGAACCGGGCCGCTCGTTGAACGAACTAAAAAACAAAACAGAAATTTGACACTTACCTAATACTTCGAATGAAAACTGTGGATAAGATCATAAAATCGGAAGATAACTCGCTGTAAGGGCCCACCGGTTAACACATTTCTGCATACTTCTGCGCTGGATATCAAAACTCTGCTTAAGACGTCAGGACGCCATGATTTCTGCAGACGTAACCAATCAATCTCAGAGCATATAAAGCAGATTTTTACGTACCTTTCATTAATATAAGATAATACAAAATACGTGAAATATATACGCACATAGAACAAGTATTTGTATCAAATATATATGTTTAAAATACCCTTTGTTTTCCTGAAGCAGTTGGAATTGCTTAGTCACGCCTTGTCTACCATTGACGTTACGAAACAGACCACACCCACATCCAGGTTTAGTGGAGAGCACGTTGAGTATTTAAAGAGACACATGCTTTAAAGGGATAGTTCACAGAAAAAATAAATAAAAACTGTCATAATTTACAAGTTGTTTCAAGCTTGTATGAGTTTCTTTCTTCTGTTGAACACCAAATAACATATTATGAAGAATGTCAGTAACCAAACAGTTGATGGGTGTCACTCCTATTGTGTTATTAGATAGTCTTTGTTGACTTCCATAGTAGAAAAAAAAAAAAATACTATGGAAGTCAATGGGTGCCATCAACAGTCTGGTTACCAGCATTGTTTAAAATATCTTCTTTTGTGTTCAGCAGAAGAAAGAAACTCGAGGGTGAGTAAATGATGACAATATTTCATTTTTGGGTTGAACTATTCATTTAAATGATCGTTTCCAGGTTTTCAGAATATTTAGTTGTAATTGGAAAAGGTGTGGAATTAGAGAAAGGCCACAGAAATTGGACTTTGGGGAAGTTTTAGCATAGTGAAAGGCTCAGTGTTAGTTTTTTATTTGATTTATTTTTTATTACTGAATGAACATTAACATTTTACATGAATTTTCGTGAACATAATTATGCATACAAAAATAAAACAGAACAAAACTATAATAAATAAATAAAAAACTCGGGGTTGCTGGGGGGAACTTTTTGAAAATAGAATAAGAGTACAATCGGGTAATTATAAATTAGGAAATGAGGAAAATATTGCATGAGGCAGAGGCAACTGTCCCAGAGCTGATTAATGGTGAACTTAAACATTTATGCACAAATTGCTTGTTTTACAATATGAAAATACGTTGCTATAACCGCTGTTTATCAATATGACAAATTAATGTTTTAAAGTTTCAAGAAAATGTGTGAAATGTCTACTTTGTGGCTGCTTTAACAATCATCCACCTAAATTTCTATGTTCACGCTCGTCCTCTGAGTGGCTCGCCGTGATCGTATAGTGGTTAGTACTCTGCGTTGTGGCCGCAGCAACCCCGGTTCGAATCCGGGTCACGGCATTGTTTTGTGAGGTAAAATCCCGAAGTCATTATTACAGATTCTAAATATTTTACATTTTGACAGATCACGACGTTTACAGAGTAAATCTCAAGATACCCATGACCGACGAAAAGACTGACCCATGCGAACGCTCACTTAATCACGTTATGGATGCGTCAGTGTTGTCCTGACGTCGTGCCAAGTACACTAATCCGTGTAGTTTTATTTAATTCCGCTAGGTGGTGATATATTAAAGAATATGAACCATGTACATCCTGGATATGAGCAGAGTTTTAAACCCTGGTGTTTTCAATGACGTTTACATACTTGCAATTCATGCAAATCTGGGTTGATTCAAATAATTTTTTACCATTATGCTCTACTGATCTCACGTAAACCGTGTGAGTAGTTTGGATGGGTTTGATCACCATGATGATCACACTATGTGACTGAAGGTCTGATACACGGCGACCTGCTGATCTGGTGTTGGTCGATGTTTGACTTTGTGTCGCTCCTCCTTCATAACCACAAAACCCTGCTCTAAAACTCCTAGAAACTCATTCTCTCTCACAGTCTGATTCCAGCAGACCCCCTTTACCTCATCTAATACCTCAGAATTGTTAAACATGGAGACTGTTTCACTTTCATCACACACACATGAATCCAGCAGCAGTAAGAGGAAAGTGATCGCGGTAGTGGGAGGCGGTTTGGTGAGAATCATTGCATCTTTATGACTTGATTACATATATTATAATGCTGTCAATCACCATTTACTGTCTGTATCAAATCAATCACTGGATGTTTGAGTATTTGAAAAAAATCACTCAGAAAATGACAGACCAATGAAAGGAAAATTGAATTAGTAGTTTGAGTCTGACTCAGGTGGTCTGTTTAGATGTTTTACTCATTAGAAAATGTGCACTTTAAAAGACAAGTGGACAAATATTTTAGAATGTGACCTTTGTTAATCACAGTAATTCAGAGATAGTAATTCTGTTATAACATAGGCTACTGCACATGAGATGAGGAGCATGTTAATGATTGACAAAGTGGTTATGAAACTCTGTAAATGTTCCATTATGTTACTGAAGGTGTTGACATTAACATTTAAAGATGAAACACATACAAATGAGACTTTAGAGCAATTTAGTCAATGCGCTTAAATGGTCATATGTATGCTGGTGTAGGTTGACAAAATTAATTTAAAATACCCCTCCTGTTAAGTAAAGCAGATCAAGATATCTGCACCACAGTGATTTTGTCCAATCAAATGCTCTTTATAATGAGAATGTCCCTCCCCCGATTCCACTCGCTTTTGAATAACAACAGAACAGTTCATGTCTTTGATCAAAGACCAGAATTTAATATTCATGTATGATTCCAGTGAGTTAAGTGTGTACTTTTGTTATTTTGTCTTTAGTCTTTATGAGTTTGTAACCGTATAAACCAACTTTAGGGTAAATGTTCTTCTGATATTATGCTTAAGGGAGTGACATCAATAGGATTGATGATAAAAATATGATATTATTATATAATATTGCACTTGGCACAAAGCACAAATGGTGTCTGTAAATAATATGGTGCAATGATATTTGTTGGTTAGAACTGTGCTGGTAGGCCTACTTTGGGCCTGATAAAGTTCAGCAGTATCTCTTATCAAAAACAATTATTAAAATCAAATCAAACAGAATCTTCAGTTCTACATTATCTCTTTAATTCCTCCTACTTTACTATGCTTAAAAGTTTATAGTTAAGTATAAGTTCATAGGAAATAAAATAGGTCATTGCAAGCTTTCCAGAAGCCCTAAAATCCAAAGTAATTTTCAACACTCTTACAAAAATGTACTGTGACTGAATCATGGTACAGGTGGTATAATGTAATGGTAAATTATTAACATTTTCAAATACCATGATATATGTACTATTTACACTGCACATGGCATTATCAAAGCACATTTCCAAAAAACAGGCAGTCATTTATTTAATACTTTTGTTAGTACATGCACAGATATTATTACTGTCATAATCTACTTCTTCTTCTAACCCTGTCAATGTAGGTTGGCTCTTTAAACGCCTGCTTCTTTGCCAAACGAGGATTTGACGTTGCAGTATTTGAATCTCGGGAAGGTGAAGACATAATCTATCTCTCAAACCAGCATTAATCGAGACTTTATTTGAAGGATGTGATTCTGCATCTCAATTAAATCACTTCACTTTTTATTATTCACACAGCATACTGCAACATAAGGGATTCTCTTCCTAACTTGTGTTTTAACTAACCTGTTCATTCAAACTTTTTGTCCTGTTAGATATTCGGCAGGCAAAACTCGTGAGGGGTCGAAGCATCAATTTGGCCCTGTCCCATAGGGGGCGCCAGGCCCTGAAACATGTGGGAATGGAGGATAAGGTGGGTTTAGTCATTTACCTGTTTATTGTGGGAGTTTCGTGCAGTTTACTTACATTTGTGTCCTCTTTATAAGAGAGCTGTTTATATAGTTGCTCAAACTGGAAAGATATCTTGAAAACATATTTTCACTCTATTAAATAATGCATAGCACAGTGAATAAGTAGTCATTAGCATATGCTTTTATTTACAGTGACTTACAGTACAGGACATTTATTAAAATACACAATACCCCTGAAGCTGGGTTCATTATGTTACCTATTTCTATCACAATGTATGTTTTTTAGAGGCATGCAAATTAATTGCTTAATTGTAAAGAACTTGCCTAACTAGAATTCTCTATAACAACTCATACATTTTGTGTGGTGGAACTTTTCCCTCAGAGGGAAGTAAAGAAAATACCATGAGGAAGTGTGAACATGTGAAACTAGGTCAAATGGTACTTACACTAAGTACTTACACAGTCATTAGAGAAGTATTGAATTTTGGTGCAGAATTATAATGCATTTTGTCGGCACATATTGTGAGCATAGTCTCTGTGATTTGGTTATTTTACACTTGTGTGACTTTTCAGCCTGACCGAGCCAGGAATGCCAGATCAGGAACCCTGAGTTAACACGACTTTTCATATCTGACCGAGTGTGACAGTCAGTCTGAAGCGTTAGATGTATACACTGGATGGATGCTGCTGCTGCGAGCCCTTGTATTTGAAATGCATAACGTGATTTACCTAAGCAGGACATCTGCCTGGATCAACATCCTTTGTTGGTCCTGGAACAACATTCCCATCAACCCAGATCATTCCCAAATTAGATTTAGGGTTACATTTAGGGGCTTCAGTAATGTCTTACAAGTTGAATAAAATTGCTGAATAAAAGTATTATTTTCTTCATATGTATGTACATATACAATCATGCACATATATATATATATGAAAAAAATTATACTTTTATTCAGCAAGGATGTATTAAAGTATTTTCAACATTGATATTAATAAGAAATTGTCACGATTCGGTTATGTTACATGTTCCTGTTTCATGTCTGTCATGTGATCACCTGTTCAAGTCATATGATCCTGCCATGTGTTCCCTTGTCTCATGAGTCATGCTGTCATTGGTTCATTGTTTCATTGTTCACAGCTGTCCCTTATCTTGTCATTAGTGTATTTAAGCCCTCATGTTTGCCATGTGTCTTGGTCAAGTTTTGTTTCACTGTAACCATGGTTGGTAAGCGCCATGTCCATGTCCATGTCCATGTCCATGTCCATGTCCATGTCCATGTCCATGTCCATGTCCATGTCCATGTCCATGTCCAACACAAGACTAATGACAAGACAAGGGACACCTATGAACAATGAAATAATGAACCAATGACAACATGACACATCAGACAAGGGAACACATGGCAGTATCACATGACTTGAACAGGGGATCACATGACAGACATGAAACAGAAATGTTTGAGCAGCAAATTTTCATATTAGAATAATTTCTGAAGGATCATGTGACACTGAGGACTGGAGTAATGATGATAAATAAATATATATTGTTCCTGATACAATTTCCTTGCTGATATAATGTTTTTAACAGTAAGTTTAGAAACCTGTTTCAAACCTGTTTTTTCCTTTATTTTAGATAGTCTCTAAAGGCATTCCCATGCATGCCCGTATGATCCATAATACGAATGGAAAAAGTTCTCCCATACCCTACGGCAAGAAGGGACAGGTAACAAATAACTATTTACATGTCACATCACATATTCACACAAATGCAGTAGCTTCAAATTGTTCCCCTCTGGATGCTTACCTCAGTCAAGTCAAGTCAAATTTATTTGTATAGCGCCACACATTGTTTCAAAGCAGCTTTACAAAAAATCATGATGGTAATGTTTATGATAACTTCATGCCTTATAGTTGCATTTAGCAGATTAGAGCTGGACGATAATATAGGTTAGTTTACATTTTGCAACAATATACAAGCAATCTAGCAGATGAGATATGCTATAGCAGTTCAGAATTGCTCAGTCACATGACAGGTTGTTGTGAAGGTATTGCGCAGTTATAGGGTTATTCACCCACAAGTTGAGAACATTTACATCAGACATACATTCATGAATGAAGTCCGCTGATACATAACTTGAGCACCGTGACCAGTGACCCCAGCAGAGTCAATACAACCTTCTCCTTTAAAACCAGTTTGTTAATCATTACAATCATAATGTACACATAAAAATGTCAATTAGGACTTTGTCATTGCCTTTTTTCCTTCTGTTTATGAGAATTCAGCACTTATGTTGCATATATTGTATCTACACCTTTCCATGCAAAAAGGAATTATTACTTAAAAAGATAAATATATTTATCTCAAATACATGTAAATGTAAATAAATATTGAAAAGGGAGAAAAATATATTTTGTGGTTTGCATCCGAATGTAAAGCTTTACATTCCCTTATCATTGAAAATTACTAAATAAAAAAACCCTAATAACTAATAAGAAACTAATTCAAAAATTAGAAGTATATACAATTTGGAAGTATACAATTTGGATAATTTTGGGCCTGTGTAGGTCATCATCATTGAAATTTATGGGGAAAAAACTAAGAAAAAAGTAAGCTGTGTATCATTTGAATAATGTAGCATATTAATAAATTAGCGTTTTTGATCCTTTGTGGCTCATCATATTATTCACTGTTGTACAATATCATATTTTATGTGAAATATTAAATATTAGACCTGAAGCAAAACTATCTGAGAACCACTATTCTGAATATCCTTGTTGAAAATCCTGTTTCTCTGAGAAATATATCACAGCCTGGAAATTGGTTTGTGGAGACACTGTTTCATGTTGGCGGATGAGGCAAAAAGCCCTCAGATATGCTTTAAAAACCGTGGACATGGGAAAGTTTCTCTGACCTAGTGTTCATTTTGTGAATCATGGGGTTTGCAGAGATTATGATTACTAGAAACCAGCAGATGGACAGAAACAGAACTGCATTTAAATCATTATCTTATTACTACTGCTGTGTAATCTGCTCATAACACACACACACACACACACACACACACACACACACACACACACACACACACACACACACACACACACACACACACACACACACACACACACACACACACACACGGATTGATGGCAGTGATGTGTTTCATGATGCTAAGCTGTAGATAGAGTGTGTATATGGAGATCAGGTGACTGAACTCCACATCTGTCATAAATCCATCATTTTAGATGAAAAATATTTAATCCAGAACATGCATAATAGGGATTAAACTTGTCATTATTCCACTGGCTGACTGACTCTAAGCACCCTAAACATGCTGTTCAGTGTAATGATGCTGTTTCTTTTGTAGTACATCCTCTCAGTGGACAGAGCCAACCTCAACAAGGAGCTGCTAGCAGGTATAGCAGTTCATTCAACCCACTGAATGTGCCACTTTATATCAAATCATATTTCAATATAATAAAGGTACTGTATATGTATTTTGGGTTCTTTTGAAGAAACCCTGTGTCCCTTTTGCATATTTGCATATCTATCCTGAGTGGTATGCAAGTGTTTCTCTCTCTTTTCAACTTCTTTCTTCATTTGCCCAATTTTAACCTGTAAATTCCTGATGGATAAAATCAAGTATTATGATTTTCCAATTATTATTGTTTATTTATTTTCTCTTGTTGAATATCCAGATTCAATTTTAAATAAACTAGCATTCAAAAGTTTGGGGTCTCTTCAAAAGTCTCTTCTGCTCACCAATGCGGCATTTAACCAAAAAATACAGTGAAAACAGTAACATTATGGAAATATTTTCCATTTTTCTATATTTTAAAATGTATTCCTGTGATGTCATTACTCCAGTCTTCAGTCAAACAATGTAAAAGTGTTTGATGTCACCTTTGCTCAGTTTAATGCATCCTTGCAAAATAAACATATTAATTTCTTTAAAAAAAAAAATCTTACCTTAACTTCCAAACTTTCAATGGTAGCACATTAGACTATGGTTGCAAATTTGTGAATGCTATTTCATGATGAATAAAGGGTAGTAAATCTAAGTTGTAAGACCTGTAAGTTAACAAGAAATACATTTCAAGTACATACTTTTTCTGCTTTAGTACAAGGATATGAACTGGGATGCAGTCAAATGTATGAATGCTTTTATTTACTGAATAAACATGCCGAATTGAAATGTTTTCTCTCAGAGGCAGACACGTTTCCGAACACTACACTGAACTTTAATCACAAGCTGCACGACTGGAGTCCAAAAACAGGAGCAATGACCTTTATCGGGTAAACAGTGTTTCTTTCTCTCTAAATGTCTTTCTGTCTCTATTTTGGACATGGTAATGCAATGTTTTTTGGGTAAATAATACTATGGTATTCTTTGAAATACCATGTGAAGGAATAGTAACCAAAAATGAATATTCTGACATTATTTAATTCATGTCATTACAAACATTTAAAAGACAAACATGCAGGTTTGGAAGGATGTGGGTATATAAATAATGACAGAATTTAAATTTCTAGGTGAACTATACCTTTAAGGGGGTCAGGTTTGGCTGCCTGACAAGGTCATGTGATCACAAGAGTTTGCAAATTCACTTCAGTCTGTGGATACTCCGTGTGATTTAGATTATATTTCAGTAGAGATGCAAACGAGATCTGGTCTCTCAACAGACCTGATGGCCAGAGGAAGGAGTTGCAGGCTGATCTGATCGTAGGCTGTGATGGAGCTTTCTCTGCTGTCAGGAAGCAGTTCTTACGGCAAAGTCGTTTCAATTACAGCCAGACGTACATTCCCCACGGGTACATGGAGCTCACCATGCCTCCTAAAGATGGAGATGTAAGCGTCACAGCATAATATCCAGCAGTCTTCATACATATCTGCCCTCATTTTGTCTGTTCACATCTCTCTTTCTCTCTCCCCGTCCTCTAAGTTTGCGATGGAGCCCAATTATTTGCACATTTGGCCCAGGAACACTTTTATGATGATTGCCCTGCCTAACTTGGTGAGGTCATTTACAGTAATAACTGTATTTTACCCTGTTATATTGCTGTTTTTTACTTGCATGCAAGTTTTTAAAATTATTATTTTAAAGTTTATCCAGTTCAGTTGGATAAAGTTAAACGTAAAGTTAAACGTTCAGTTGCTTAATATTATTATATTATTATTTTTTAAATATTTATTATAATAATCAGATATTAAAGAATATTTTATTATTTTATCAACTTTTTCGTGATTATCTATTCATTATCAGTATTATTATTATTAAATATTAAAGAATATTTGATTATTTATTAAAATATTTGTGATTTTTATTTTGAAATATTAAAGAATATATTGTTATTTGATTATTTTATACGTTTTTGTGATTATCTATTCATGATTATTATTATTATTATTTTATAGAATCTTTTATTATTTATTGTTATGATAATGCTAACAATAATTATTGTTGTTGTTTTTAAATATTAAAGATACAAGTTTTCTGTTATTATTATTAAATTATTATTATTATTTTAATTTATAGAATATTTTATTATTTTAATATTTAGTTTTTTATAATTGTTTTTTAAATTATCTATCTTGTGATTATTATTATTTTATAGAATATTTTATTATTATTTTTGAACAATAATAATTTATATTATTGTTTTCAAATATGAGTATAAAGTAGTATTTATTCGTTTTCTATAATATTATTCATTATTATTATTATTTATTAGAGTAATTTTTGTGAGTATGACAATAATAATTTTTTTTAAATATTAAATAATATTTTATTATTTATTAAAGTTTTCTGTGACTTTTTCAGTTGTTCGAGAATATTATTATTATTACAGTATTATTTCTGATGTGGTCTTTCATAGTATATTTCATGTCTGTCTTTTTTCATAGTATATTCAGGGTCTTTAGATTTACTGTTTGATGACAACTGTTTATGAATAATTCAAATAATTCGGCCTCCAAATGCATTTTGAAGGTACTTTATAATCTTTTGCTTTGGTTATGTTGTAGTTTCCTTGTGGAAAATTATGTTCCTTTTGATTTTGTTTCTGAAGGACAGGACGTTCACATGCACCCTCTTCATGCCCTTTGAAGACTTCGAGAAGATCCGCAGCGGTGACGAGGTCATTCGTTTCTTCCAGCAATACTTCCCTGACTCTATACCTCTAATAGGAGTGTGAGTACAGTGTGCTTCATGCTACTCTCAGGTCTAGAGGACATCTTGGTTAGGTGTGAAATTGTAGTCTAATAGACACAGGTCAGCGAGTTTTTTCATTATTAATATGAATGCTGCGATGATGGGGAGATACAGTACTGAGATGACAGGGGTGAGGACAGTGAGTGATTCCAAGTCTCGCAGAACTGTAAATGAGTTTCAAACAGCGACTGTAGCTTTACTGTTCGGCATTTTTAGTGTCAACTGAAGATGTTCTCATTTTGCTCAAGATTTACGTTTGCTTGTAAAAATAATTCAGCACTCTATGTTACACGTACTTGAGCATTGAAAGTTCCAACAAAAAGACTTGGGTTTAAAATACAAAAGTTTGAGGTTGGTAAGATTTTGTAATGGTTTTGGAAAGAAATCTCTTATGCTCAACAAGGCTTCATTTATTTGATTAAAAAAACAGTAAAAAACTAGACTAGCCTGGAAATCCAGACCTAAATCTGAAAGATTAATGGTCGGGCGTCGCCTAATGAAAACCGGACAGCTCGAGGGGCGGCACCAAGCATGCATTTGAAAATCTCAATGCACGCAATTGGATAACACTACGACCAATCACAACAAGCCCCATACGCTTAGCTACCAGCGGAGCTAACTGGTAGATTAAACTCTTACCGTATCCAGTCGGCAAAACAGCAAAAACGCACTTCTTGCAAAGTAACGGTTCGAGCGGCGTCTTCTGTTCCTCTTTTAGATAAAAAGCCAAGTCTAACTCGTTCATTGTAGCGGCCAAAGCCGTTTCAAACAAATGGTGTTCATCCATAGCCATCTTGCAATGTTTACTAATGACTTCGACGTCACAGCGCTGTCGTCATCTGTTTAGCTCGCCTCTGGCCCGCCTATATCAGATAACCCGATGTGATTGGTGCAGCTCAGATCGAGGGGCATATTTAATGAGCATCATTACTCGATGCCAAAGTAAACTCGCTGAGCAGATTCAACTTGTGCTCTCACGAGAACTCTGGATTTCCAGGGTAGTAAAAAACTGTAATATTGTGAAACATTATAACAATTTAAAACAACTGTTTTCTCCTTTTTTTTTTTTTTTTTCTGTGATGCAAAGCTGAATTTCATCATTACTCCAGTCTTCAGTGTCACATGATCCCTCAGAAATCATTCTAATATGCTGATTTGCTGCTAAAAACATTTCTTACTATTATCAGTGTTGAAAACAGTTGTGCTGCTTTATTTCTAATTGAAAGTTCAAAAGAACAGAATTGATTTGAAACACTATAAATGTCTTTACTGTCACTTTTGATTAATTTAATGCATCCTTGCTTTTAATTTCTTTCTTTTTTTAAAAGCATCTTACTGACCCCAGATTTTTGAATGCTAGTGCATGATAATTTGATATTTTGCATAATATGATTATATTTTGGGGTTTATGAGTCAATGATGTCAGTGATGTTCATGTTTTGGTTTTCGATGTATTAAATCATAAACAAAGTACAGTGCACCCAAAAATGAAAATTCTGTTATGTCAATATTTCAATCTGTCAGATTTGTGGTGGAATGAAAGTCACAGTCACTATTTTGTTATTGTATCTAAATAAAGTGACCCACTTTTGTGATCCACTGAGTAAAGAAAGTCATACGGGTTTGAAACAACAATGAGGGTGATATATCTTCTGCATCTTAATTTGACACTGACCTTTATATAAAATATTCCATTTCAG
Organism: Leuciscus leuciscus; assembly: GCF_965113295.1. Taxonomy (NCBI): domain Eukaryota; kingdom Metazoa; phylum Chordata; class Actinopteri; order Cypriniformes; family Leuciscidae; genus Leuciscus; species Leuciscus leuciscus. The sequence continues at coordinate 6,302,336 of NC_138746.1, forward strand.
TCTTTCATAATATATGCAGAATAATAACAAGTAAATGTGCAAAGAAATACAGGGTGCAATGCTTAATTTAAAAAAAAAAATATTTTTATTTTAATTAAAAGGAGGCTTTGGATGAGATTGGCCTACGTTAAATTTCATAATTAACATAATTAAGTAGTGAGTCATTGTGTCGGAAATAAAAGAGCCAGTGTTGTATATGCATGTACGTTATCTGCTCGTGTGTGTATTCTGTCAGACGGAGTGTGTTTGTGTTTTCTCAGTGAGGCTCTGAAACAGGATTTCTTCCGGCTGCCGGCTCAGGCCATGGTCTCCGTGAAGTGCTCCCCGTATCATCTGTTTGATAAGTGTGTTCTCATGGGAGATGCGGCCCACGCTGTGGTCCCGTTCTATGGTCAAGGTATGAATGCGGTAAGTGGATATTCATTCTGATCAAGTTTTTTTCAGTTAGTCTCCAGCTGTAATTGCTCCCAGTGAGGTTAACATAACCTCAACATCAAGTTGCAATTTGCAGCTGAAATGCAATTAACCGTATACAGAAATATTCCAGTAGCTCTCGAACATGTAATCATCTTTTTACAGGCTTGACCAGAAAATGGACCAGTGTAATCATTGAGATACTATTAAAGTTTACATTTATAGTTTGGATTAGTTGTTAAAGCTTTAGCATCTTTTATTAGTTTTGTTTTTAATGTGGCTATATAGTTTTTATTCATTTTTATTTCAGTTTGAGTTATTTTAGTACATCAAGTTAAACTAAATTAGTTCATTTTTTTATATATATATTTTATGAAGTAACTTTTTTTTTTTTATGGATTTAGTTTGAGAAAAGTATAATAACCCTGATATGGACCTTATTTTAAAGGGGTCATGACATGAGAAATCAAATTTGCTCATCTTTTGACATTCAAGAGGTCTTTGTACCATTAAAACATCCTGCAGGTTTCAGAGCTCCTCATTATAAACAAAGCATTTATTTAAATAAATCGTCTCGTTTTGATATTGTGGGATCTGTAACGTCACACAGACAAATATATTTGTATATGACTGCCTCCAGAGCAAGACATTGACAAATACTTACACATCATCACACCATAGGCCCTGCCCACTGGCGTTCAGTCGCTTAATGGCTGACTTTTGAGAGCAACAAGTCAAAAGCGAAGAGAATCCATTATAATCACTGACGCTGTCTACACTGGATACAGTATACAGACGCGCGTTCAGTTTCTGACATACTCTACGTGCTTGAGTCTGCCGACAACAGGACAAATGGAAGAGTGAAAAAAAGTTCCAGGTTAAACTGCTCATTTGCGTCTCTCTACTGACTTCAAAAACAAGGATGGTTTATTTTAATGACGTCCCAGATCGCATTGGAGGATTACATGTTTGTTCGGAGCAAAACGAGGCACAGTGTAATGGAGAGTTCACAAAGAAACTTTTGTTGAAAGATGAAGCAGCCGACTATATTAAATCTCACAGCAGTTGCATCACAAACCGCAGTAAATGATTTCATAATGCTTTGTCTGTAAATTACAGTTTTATGTGGATAATGTTCATGAATTTTTTATTTTGATTCACAGGGCTTTGAGGATTGTTTAGTTATCAACGAAATTATGGACCAGTTGGATGAAAACATTGGTAAGACAGAACCGGCTTCACAAGAAAATTCAAGTTCAAAACATTTCCAAAATGAAAGGAATTAATTAATTAAATTAAACTAATATAAATTAATTACATTTCTCAAAAGTTTGAATCATTTGATGATTGCTAGTTAGCAATATGGGTTATAATTACTATACAAAAGCCAAGAGGGAACTAAGAGATGCCAAATATTTGGTCTTAAATTGCAGGGAGGGACATAAAAAAAGTGCTCACACCGTATGTAAAACATACACATAAATAAACGGGGAGAGCCGCTATTGAAGATACAATATAGAAGTACATGAATGGTTTTCTATCTGCAGCTGCTGTTCTTCAAGAATACACCAGAGTTCGAGTACCTGACGATCACGCCATAGCTGACCTGGCCATGTACAACTACGTAGAGGTACGCCATCAACTCATATCAGCTGCAATACTGTATCTGAACACTAGGTGCTGTCACATGACTTCCCACATCACCTGCAGCTCAAGTGTAGTTCATTTGACTTACTTACTGGAACTTGCTAGCAATAACAGACTTAGCTGCTAGACAAGGCTTCCCTTGTTTTTCTGGTCATTAAGTTGAATGCACACATTACAGTACAAACACACACTGACACTTTTTCACACTGTAGCAGTAATCACTCTGCCACCAGCTGATCAGATGTGACATGCAGACCACAGTGAGACGGTCAACCTCATTACTGATGGCAGTGTGAAAAATACACACACACACACACACACACAACACATTTGTTTTCAAGAGGTTTAGACCAGGCCACGAGCTAGAACATTAAATGCTGCTGTTAAATGCATAAGAGCTTCACTCATTATGTGATTTGTGTCGTAGATGAGGGCGCATGTCAATTCCAAATATTTCCTGTTCCGAAAATACCTGGACAATATCCTTCACGTCATCATGCCAAAAACAATCGTCCCCCTTTACACAATGGTGAGAGCTTTTTAGTGTTGTGTATTATCATGTTTATTGTTGATATTTTTTGTTCACTAATTCATATGTCTGATTGCTTGGCTTTCAGGTCACATTCACCAGAACACGGTACCATGAAGCGGTGAATCGCTGGCATTGGCAAGATAAGGTGAAGAGAAAACAAACCTGTGTGTTTGAAAGTGCCCGAGAACAAATGACTCATGTCAGTGTGAAATCAGGAAGCGTGTGAGGCTGAAAACACAGAGTTTTAAAACAGCATTTCCACGCTGAGCTATTAACAAAACATTATTTCACGTGAGGATCCATCAGAGTTATGGTCGTAATAGCACATTATAGTCTGATGGTAGAAAAAGTTTCATTGTGTTCTTTGAGGGTTTTTTATTATTATTTGAAACTCCAAAATGTCGTGCTGTAGTTCAGGAACTAATCAAAGTGTGTTGAACTGTGAAATGAACTGTTAAACTTTTGGATTTATTTTTCTAGAATATGTGCACAAAAGAGTCTGTATCCTACAATGCAATGCACTATGAAATGCAAAGACTCTGAAATGTTTATAGTATTTGTTTTCTAATAAGCCATGTGCAGTACTGCACAGTAAGCAGAATTGCAGACAGTATCATTCAAAAGTTTAGGGTCTATAAGATTTTTTATGTTTCTTATGCTCACCAAGGCTGCATTTATTTGATTAAAATACAGTAAAAACATTGATACTGTGAAATATTATTACAATTTAAAATATCTGTTTTCTATTTTTAAAATATATTTATATATTCAAAGCTGAATTTTCAGCATCATTACTCCAGTCTACAGACCCTTTCCAAAAAATTAGAATATCATGGAAAAGTTTATTTATTTCCATAATTCCATTCAAAACGTTAAACTTCCATAGATTATAGATTCAGGGCCCACAACTTAAACGATTTCAAGTATTTAGTTGTTTATTTGTACATAATTTGGGCTTCCAGCTCATAAAACCCACGAAAACAGGATTTAAAAAAATTCGAATATTACATGAAATCACACAGTAATTACAGAGTAATACCATGGTCATTGAACAGGTTTTGGTTATTTTGGCGGTGTGGGCAGGTACAAATCCTGCTGGAAAATGAAGGAAGCATGAAGTGCTCTGAAAATGTCCTGGTAGACGGCTGCGTTGACTCTGGATTTAATAAAGCACAGTGGACCAAAGTCCTCTTTTCTGATGAGAGCAAATTTATCACTGTGTGATTTCATGTAATATTCAAATTTTTTTGAAATCCTGTTTTCGTGGGTTTAATGAGCTGGAAGCCCAAATTATGTACAAATAAACAACTAAATACTTGAAATCGTTTAAGTTGTGGGCCCTGAATCTATAATCTATGGAAGTTTAATGTTTTGAATGGAATTATGGAAATAAATAAACTTTTCCATGATATTAAAATTTTTTGGAAAGGGTCTGTAGTGTCACATGATCCAGCTGATTTTCTGCTCAAGAAACTTCTTATTATCATCAACGTTACAAACAGTCTCACTGCGTCATATTTTTATGGAAACCATGATACATTTTCAGGATTCTTTGCTTAATAAAAAGTTCAAAAGAACAGCATTTATTTGAAATAGACATCTTTTGTTACGCCGTAAATGTTAGTTTATTTAATGCATCCTTGCTGAATAAACGCATTTAATAAATCTTACTGACCCCAAACTTTTGAACTGTAGTGTAGACTGTAGACTATAATTATAAATGCAGAATGACATATTTTTTCCCATTAGAACCAAAGACTGCATTGTTAATGAAGTGAAATGTAAACATAGTGCTTTTCATTTAAGTACAAACTGAATGGAAATCCCAGCAGATGTCTTTAGAAGCCTGCAGGAAAATTGGATTTAAAAACGTTTGGGAAGTTTCTCACGGCACAGTACAATAATAACAGATTGTGATCCATCAGTAAATGTCTTTCTGGTCTTTTGCAGGTGATCACTCGAGGTCTGTGGGTGTGTGGAGTTGTGTCCGCTGCAGGAGGGATGTATGTCTTGGTCAGAAACTCTCACAAACTCCCCAGCATCTCTGCAGAGCACCTGTGGACCCGCATACTCGCTCTAAAGCGCCTTCTAAAATGTCCATGCACATGAAAGCCTGTGTTGATGTTTACTCACCAAAGATCTTTCATAGTTCTGTACTGGACCAAAATTGAAATCTTCTTCACTATAAGTGGCATGATGTTGATTAGCACGGGAAATAATTTTAGTGTAGTGCACTTAAAATGGGAGTACATTGGGGCAGCTTTTCCAGATGGTTTAAAAGCAGAAATGTGAAGCTGCTATGATTGTTAAAGGGATACTCCACTTTTTTTGGGAAATAGGCTCATTTTACAACTCCCCCAGAGTTAAACAGTTGAGTCTTACTGTTTTCGAATCCATTCAGCCGATCTCCGGGTCTCGGGCGGTACCACTTTTAGCATAGCTTAGCATAGATCATTGAATCGGACAGGACCATTAGCATCTCTCTCAAAAAAATGACCAAAGAGTTTCGATATTTTGCCTATTTAAAACTTGACTCTTCTGTAGTTACATCGTGTACTAAGACCGACGGAAAATGTAAAGTTGCGATTTTCTAGGCTGATATGGCTAGGAACTATACTCTCATTCCTGCGTAATAATCAAGAAACTTTGCTGCCGTACCATGAGTCCAGCAGGCGTAATGATATGACGCAGCGCCTGAAAATAGTCCCCAGCTCGGTAACTTCCAACGTGACCGGGACTAAGTTTGTCTAACCTATTAGACCTATTTTCAGGCGCTGCGTCATATCATTACGCCTGCTGGACTCATGGTACGGCAGCAAAGTTTCTTGATTATTACGCAGGAATGAGAGTATAGTTCCTAGCCATATCAGCCTAGAAAATCGCAACTTTACATTTTCCGTCGGTCTTTGGTCATTTTTTTGAGAGAGATGCTAATGGTCCTGTCCGATTCAATGATCTATGCTAAGCTATGCTAAAAGTGGTACCGCCAGACCCGGAGATCGGCTGAATGGATTCGAAAACGGTAAAACTCAACTGTTTAACTCTGGGGGAGTTGTCAAATGAGCCTATTTCCAAAAAAAGTGGAGTATCCCTTTAAAGCACTTATCTTCTCATCAACAGATTCTTTAATGCAAAGCGACTCAAGGTATACATTTTATCAGTTCATGCATTCCCTGGAAAGCTAAACTTTAGCATTGCTAGCACTATGCTGTACTTCTGGAGCTACAGGAACGCTGCCTTGACATGAGTTATTCTGTTAAACATTTATTATTTGAGCTCTTAAAGTTGTCTAAATGTACTTTTTTGAAGTGGGAATATTTCTCAGTGTTCTGTTTACTTCCTACGCCTGTGTAGAAACATGTAGATTATTCTGTATTTTCTGTGATAATCAACATTATGCCTCGGGTTCTTTAACTTGTATTGAATCCAGAACATTCCTTTAAATAAGCCACCATGCACTTGAAATTGTTGAGGGAGAAATAATGGACATGATTCTGTGTGAATGTCTAATCTAGTTTGCTTTTACTTTATATATCATATAGATCACATCTGAGTGGGTGTTGTGATTTCTAAGCACATAAAGGTATAATTACTGTTTGTAGATTCAAAATGAGGTAAAGGTGACTGAATAAAGCCTTAATTGTTCACTAAATGATTGAATTCTTCTGCTTCATGGGTCTGTTTTCATTATCTCACTTTCATTACGACTAAACATTGTCATTTATCCTTTATTTTTAGGGTGGGAGAAATGTTAAATCCTCCTGTCCTCATGGTTGTCAACTTGTCATGTAAAATCTAATCCCCGTTTGCATTTGACTCACAAATCCTCCACAGGCCATAATCCATGAATGAGATAACAGATGCCCTTCTCAACCACTCAAGCAAGCATTCAGTCATTCAACTGTCATTTTCAGACATATTTATCTGTATTTTAAATCAGTTTCATGAAATTGTAAACACTTTTTAATGCAACGATTGGTATTCAGCTTGTTTTAGCCGTCATCCAGAAGTTTTATGTTAAGGTTCACATTGGGATTTAAATGTTAAATAAAATTTTTTTAGAACTGGAAAAATTATGGAAGCTTGTTTCCGCTACAGAATAAAAAATAATAAGCCATCCTAGGTGTATATGTCGACATTCTTCTTTTAGCCAAACACAATCGGAGTTAGGCTATATTAAGAAATATCCTGGCTCTTCCAAGCTTTATAATGAGAATTTTGAAGCTCCAAAAAGTACATCCATCCATCACAAAAGTAATCCATACGATGCGTTTTTGTAAGAAAAATACCTATATTTATAACTTTATAAACTGTAATCACTAGCTTTTGGTAACGGCCATCCACACGTTCACGAGAGAGTTGAGTTCCGGCATATGACGTAGGATGTGTGAGTAGAGTCAACTTTGGTGAGAGTAGACGCCTCGCAAGGTTCAAACAAACAGGGCTGGGCAACAAACTCAAGCTCCTTTGATATTTTTTGTCTGTAAAGAATCCACATTTTAGACTTATAATTCTTGACCAGTGTTTTGTTTTGCTCTATCCTCTGTGCTTCCGCATTCGTCCCGGCCTTTATTAACCCTCTGGAGCCATATGGATTACTTTTGTGATGGATGGATGTGCTTCTTTTTTTTTTTTTGCTTAAAAAAATAAATAAAAATGGTAGGCTACCATTCACTCCCACTATATAAAGCTTGGAAGGGCCAGGATATATATATATATATATTTTTGTATAATCCGATTGTGTTTGGCTGAAAGATGAAAGTCATATGGTTTGAGGGTGAGTCAATTATGGGATAATCTTTTTGAGTGAACTATCCCTTTAAGTATATTCATAATAGAAAAGGAAAAACACACCTCTTCTCAAGAAGCTACGCGATCACCAAAGTTCAATAATTAAGGGTTCAAAGCCCTAATCTAAAAATGAAGCAATAGAAATAGTGATGATGATGCTTGCCTTGTTTTCATAAAGGACACAAAGTTCGTTTCCTCCAGGGGGCGCTGTGGATCTGACTGACTGTCTGGATGAGTGAGTAGGGGGAGGTTGCAGATCTGGAGCCGGTACAGATGAGTTTTACCTTTACGCCCCTGTTGTTCCTGATGCGTCCAGTAGGGGGAGGCTGTACAGCGACACGAGATGGGGTAATAATCTGCTAAAGTTATTGTTGTTTAGCAATGATGCAAAATGTATTATTTATAAACGATTAGCTAGATAAAGCTAGGGTAACGTTAGGTAGATATCAATTCATTTCTATATATATCAATTAATGGATGGGTCTATGGTCTATAATTTATTTCGAGAGACAAAAAGTTCTTGACGGTCAGGTTGATGAGAAATTCTGTCTGGCTCAAACTTAGCTAACCACGTGTAGGTTTAGCTGCCCCTAGTCTCTAATCACTTAAAAAAATTATTTTCTTTTTAAT